>NC_141545.1:31215602-31473102 GCF_021556685.1 Rattus norvegicus
GGTTCGGAAGACACCACAGCTGACTGGTGGTGATGGCCGTACAATAAACACAGGAACATGTGTGCAGACCCCCACCTCCGACCCCAAGATCATATCTGTCTCTTGGATGTCTTTTGTACTAGTAAAAGCCAGAATGACTTTGTCGTTACTGGTTTTGTCTTGAGACTTTTAATTCATGTTCTTGGGCTCGTATTCATTCACAAACGAGTGACTGAGACTTTAATTGCTAGAACTGCTGAATTTCCTACAGTCTGTTTTGGAAGGTGTTAAAGATAGGCGGTGGGAAGGCAGGTGTAGTGGCCTCATGCCTGTAATTCATGCTCATGGGAGAGAATGGAGGAGGATTGGGAGTTTAAGTCATTCTCGGCTACATAGTGTTTGACGTCAGCCTGAGAAGTCAGTCTGTCTCTCTCCATCCCCACTTTTCCTTCCTCTCCACTGCCCCCACCTTTCCTCTCCTTGACATAAGGAGTATATGTCGGCCATAATGAAAAAGTAGCATTATTACTCTAACATAGGTTAAGATAGCGTCCAAGTGTCATATCTATTATATATTATTATTTTATACTTTACACTTTAAGATGCTTTAATTTTGTATTTGAAATGATGTGTGTGTGTGTGTGTGTGTGTGTGTGTGTGTGTGTGTGTACATATACTCATGCTATCTGATGTAGGTGCTGGGAACTGAACTTGGGTCCTTTAAAAGAACAGTACATGTTCTTAGCCCACTCAGCAGTTGCTCTGACCCCATTGGTTAGGCCTTTTTGGTCAGTGTTAAATTAGTATATCTTCGAAGATAGTCTACAGTGAGAACTTTCGTATGAGCCAGTAGGAATGGCACTTGAACCATAGTCATTGGCCTTGATCTTCCTGGAACAACATCCTGTGTGCAGACGTTAACCAGAGACTAAGTTAGTTATCCTGGAGACCGATGGCTGCGCTAGCAGCTTTCCATTTCTGCGGTAGAATACCAGAGCAGAATGACCTAGAGGATGGATTTATTTTAGTTCAGGGTTTCAGTGTTCTCAGTCTGTAGTTGCTTGGAGTGATGGCCTTTGGGTGTGAGGGAGGGAAAGAGATCACTTCATGGTTGCCAGGGAGTTAGTAGAAGTGGATGGGTGGTGGGGGGAGTACGAGAATCCTGCTATACCTTCCATGGCTATGTCCAGAGTTTCATTCTTCCTCCAAGTTGGCCCCGCCCCCTCCCTAAACCTTATGTTCTCTCTCAATAGCTGGGCACCAAGCCTTCAGTACACTATCGGGGGCAGTCTATGTCCAAACTCCTAACAGTGAACATTTTTTTCCTCGCTGATAACCTTTCCTGTTTATTGCTGTTTAACTAATGCATTCATATGATTCTAAAAGAAATCAAGCTATATTAAAGTATATGCAGAAAAATCTCGCTCTTGTACCTTGTCGCTGGGCCCCTGGGCTTGGTTCCTTCACTTCCCTGACTACTCCCTACTTTTACACCTTTTATAGATCTCAGCCTGTAGTCAAGCGGAAGTACACTTGTACGCACTCGTATTTTGTCTGCTCTCTCAAGAGCAGTAGGCCCCGTTGTAAGCTGCAGTTTGCTCTTCGGTAGATATCAGTTTAACATGGAGATTGTTCTTTTTTTTTTTTATTTTAAGCTGCATGGTATTTTGTTGCACATTATTATCATAAATCAGCCAGTCCGACACTTGGGTCATGTATAGTGTTGGTATTAAACGCGTTGCTGTATTGGGCTGTTTGGATCGTACAGCGTTTAGTCTCTGGTAGATGTTCGTCTGTAGGATGCTTTCCATAGGTGAAGTTGCCAGCCAGAATATACGTGCATTTGTTACCCTGACAGCCGTAGCTCGGTTCCTCAGTAGACGGTGTACCAGGTCCTACTCCATCCCGCTGGAGAGCAATTATTTTCTCTCCGTGTTATCAGCATGGTGTTCCGTTCCACCTCTGCCATCCGGAGAGGAGAACGTTGACAGCTCCGTGTGGTTTCAGTGTGTGTCTTACTGTGAGTAAAACCGAGCATGTTTGCTTTCGTCCGAGATCTGATCGTGTTTACTTTGCTGTGATCAACAGTCTGGTCATATTCCCTGATTGTTCCTCTCTGCTGCCTGTTCGCTGTTCAGAGGAGCCTCTTTGGAGGGGATAGCTGTAGACTTCCCAGAGAAGTTTCCAGAACTTACTGGGGTATTCTGTTTTAATGCCACCGGCTGGTTTTGTGTGAGAGGGTTGCACGTGTTTGTGTGCACTTGGGTGCGTATGTGAACGCCAGAGGACGGCCTCCGTTGTCATTCCTCAGACGCGGTCACCTTTTGTTTTGTTTTGAGACACGTTCTCACTGATCCGGGCCTTGGAGAGAAGGCTAGGGTTGCTGGACAATGAGCTCAAGGGATCTGCCCATTTCTGCCTCCCCACTGGTGGATTTAAAGCAGGTGCTACCATGCATGTTTTTCTTTGGGGTCCTAGGGCTTGAATTTAGATCCTTATAGTTCAAGATGACTTCCTGACTGCGTTACCCTTCTGCACTCATTAAATCTCTGGTTATTTTTATTATGCTGAGGATTGAATTTAGAGTTTTGTGTATGCTGGGTAAGCACTCTGTCACTAAACCACATCTCCAGCCCCAACTCTTTATGCTATATGGCTTAACCGTGTTATGTGGCTTAATGAAGGATACTGCTGGAGCTCTAGTGCTTGTCATAGGAATGTATGTCAGCCCAAAGGATGAAAATCCAATTGGTGAGGAGGCCTTGGCTGCCTCCGGGATTTTCCATATGGAGTGACAGACTTGGGAGGCTCCGCTGAGCTTTGGACTAGACTCCATTGTGAGGCATAGAATTCAGAGCCCAACTTCCATTCTTCTTCTTTTACTCTTATCAATTATTAACTGGAAAGGTTATTGAAGTGAAACCTTGCCTGGAGTTTGTATTTCTTGAGATTTACTTCCAATAATGAATGTGGGTTTCAAGTGTCTGAATCTTTCACTGACCAAGTTTTGAGCACATTAAATATTTGGTACTTCTCCCTCTATATCACATGCTAATTGAGTAGCAGTAATTTTTCTGGAGCTTCATTCTGTCATTCTGTTCTGTTAATTGGTACTTGGAATCAGGAGCTACAATCTGGAGGCAGACAGGCTTTTTTTCTCAGATGGAGACGGGCCTTGAAGTATGTCTCCCAAGGAGCCACCTAGGCTGAAAGTTGAGAGCACTGACTCTGGAATAGTGTCCTGGATTTAAATTACAGTTTTATCCCTTCTAACAGTGTCCCTGCAGACAAGTTGCTTAATTTTCTGAACTTCGCTCTCCCTTACAGAGTGAGTAGTAGAGTAATAAGGCTATCTGCTTCCTGGTACGATGATGAGGATGAAAGGATGTGTGTAGAGTGTTTAGTGCAAGCCAGAACAGCGTTCTCAGTTAATAACGACTCTGTGACAGCATGAGGCAGGGGCCGCGAGTGCAGTTCGTGGAGAGCACCTGCCTAGCATGTGTTGGGCCTCAGATTCCATTGCAACACTCAGACAAAATGAGAGGAAACACACACACACACACACACACACACACACACACACACACACACACACACACACAAAGCGGAACCATAAAAAGGGAGACGGGTATAAGGCAGCGATTCAAGAGCCCTGGGGTAGATAGTAATTGTGTTATATTTGACCATTATAAACCTTCCTCTCCTGTTTCTTACAGCCTGATAAAGTTAACCTGTTACTGAAATGCTTTTCCCTGCAGCCCACGTTGTCTTTCTTAACAAAAGCTGTGTGTGATGCTGCTAGGAGCTCTCCCAGAGCTTGGGTTGGATCCCGAGCACAGGTGCTGATCTCTGTTCACATTGGCATCCTCAGTGAGCCACTGGGATGCCCAGGGTCTAAGGTCATTCTTCTCTTCCAGGGGCCTCGAGGATATACTTTGTAAAGAGGGTGGGAGCATTTGAGCTGCAAGTGGGAAGGATGTTTTCTGGGCTTTGAGGATATTTCTGTAGAGATTTTTAACTAGATTAGTATCTCACGTCACCTAAATCCCATAAAATGATTTTGAGGAGGTGGTGGTGTCCCCCCACCTTATATTTGAGGGAGCTGGGGATTAAATAGGCTGACTGACTTCCATCTAAGGTCACACAGTTCCTGAAATTCACACTGCTCCCGTGGTAGAGTTGACCTTTAACTCTGGGTATTCTGATTCTGAATCTTGAATGAGTGAAACTGTCATCAGAAAAGTCTCTTTCTCTCTTTGAATTTTTGCAGAATTTCTTTGAATGCAGGGGCTAGAACCCAGGGCCTCAAACATGCCAACTGAGGCACATTGCCAGCCTAGCAAGAGGGACTCTTATTAGAAAGAGAAGACGGCATAAACTGGAGGAGCTCTTAGGTATTTGTGAGTGTAGAGAATGCACTGTGTAAGCAATAGCAGGAAGTCTCTTTGACAAGTGAAAACATGGAGGTGCTCTGAGGGACTTGGCCCAAGCTTGTGTGGAAAGGGTAACTAGTTCCTCAAGCTGTGTGAGGGTAGTCTTCTGGGGACTGGCTTCTGGAGGTGTGGAGGGACCTCATGTTGGAGAAAGCCGATGGATTCAGAGAGGAGACCTGTTGCTTTGAGAGGGAGGAGTTTGCCTTGGAAGCACAAATAACAGACTGCTGGTTAGTATTCTGATGTGGTTGCACCGTGGAGCCATAGGAGAGGGGAATGGGAAGGAGGGAAGGAGAGAAGGAAGGAAGGAAGGAAGGAAGGAAGGAAGGAAGGAAGGAAGGAAAGTAGGTAAATGTGAGAGCAGTTTGAAGAAAGCCAGTGAGAAGTCTCTGTGACAGGTGTGTTCTAGAACCCGCTAGAAAACTTTTAGTAACTGAACTGAGAATAGGACCCCAGTTGAAGGAATCAGAGAAAGAACTGGAAAGCTTGAAGGGGCTCGAGACCCCATATGAACAACAATGCCAAGCAACCAGAGCTTCCAGGGACTAAGCCACTACCTAAAGACTATACATGGACTGACCCTGGACTCTGACCTCATAGGTAGCAATGAATATCCTAGTAATAGCACCAGTGGAAGGGGAAGCCCTGGGTCCTGCTAAGACTGAACCCCCAGTGAATGTGATTGTTGGGGGGAGGGCGGCAATGGGGGGAGGATGGGGAGGGGAACATCGGTACAGAAGGGGAGGGGGAAGGGTTAGGGGGATGTTGACCCATAAACCGGGAAAGGGAATAACACTCGAAATGTAAATAAGAAATACTCAAGTTAATTAAAAAAAAAAAAAACCAAAAAAACTTCTAGTAGCTCTCTGGGCTCCCTTGGCCTATGAGGCTTTCGGTATGACATGCTATTTCTGACAATTCTGCTTGAGGTCATTTCCTGTCTGGCTAGAAGCTGGTGTGAGTGAACCAGCCATGTCCGTGCCTCCCAGGCAGGATCTCGTTTAGAGATGCATTCTGGGAACCTGACCTTTAGATCTTCTTGAACTAAAATTTCCATGGAGTAGGTGGCAGGGATATGCGTTTCGTGATTATTTTAAGAAAATCTTAATTGTGAGTGTGTGCGTCCCCATGTGGGTACGAAGATGCGTATTTTAACAAGACCCCCAGGTCATTGCTTTCATTGTAGGTTTGTGTCAGTGCTCAAGTCCTCTGAAGTATTCATTATGGTTCTCTACTTACGTGTTGAATTTGGCATGTACAAAACATCTATTAAATGTGTACAAAACAAGGGTGACTTGGACAAGTTTCCAGTCTGGTAGCTCACAGTCTAGATACATAAATCCACTTGTTTATAGGTTGCTACTCTAAAGAAGGAAGGGACAAGGGAGGTAGAGAGAGTGCATGTGACTAAGGATGGTGGGCATTTCTGTAGGGGTGTTCAGGGACAGAGGCACAACATCCACGTAGAGTCACTCTGTCTAAGGATATACTGCAGCTCTGGACACTCTGGTTAGCTCATGGCCATACTTGTCTGTGGCCAGCGTCCTCTGTACAGAGATACCTGTCCCTGTCTACTTTATCGGCATGATAAACGGTCTGCAGCTAGGCATGGTTACAAAGGCAGGTCAAGAAAGAACACCCCCAGGATTTCCTTTCACACCCATTCTTCCTAAAAGTCTGCATATCAACCATTTCGTAAAGGAAAAAAAAAATGGATTTGTTACCGATATCATCCCCCCCCCCCCCCCACGCTTCAGCCTGAAAGAAATGTAAATATTGCACTGGCCTTCAGTGCTCTGCCTTCAAGCCTAGATTTAGTGCCGATCATTGCACTTTCAGAGTGGGTTAGGTATGAAGACAGCAGCAGGCGGAGGAGTCAGAGGAAACCGCTCTCCTCTGCTGATTTGGCCGGAGTCGGAGTGCAAACATTAATACAGTCCACTTAACCAATGAAATCACTCTCCAGGAGGAAGAACTATAAACTTTAGTAAAGATCAGAGATGTTATGTGCTGAAAATAAAAGTCGGCTGTCATTGTTTGGCTCGTTACAAATTGGTGATAGGGGTTGGGGGGTGGCAATTACTTCTTTCTAAACGTGCGGCATCCTTAGAATGTAAATTAGGCTCTGAGGCCGAGAGAGCCCTTTCCCCCTAGAACGTGAAAATGGTAGCTGGGCGAGCCAACTTCATTACATTTTTTGTTATCGTGTAGCTCCTTGGATGTGTCTTCACACCGTTCTCTTCCTGCACTCCCCCTGTGTTGGCCACTCCACTCCAGTCACTCTGCCCCGGCTGTTCACTGTGCTAGCATGCTGATCTTTCTGATGTTCCCAACGCTCTGTACAGAAAGGGTGTGTAAGAAACCTTCAGAGGCGGTGCTCGACTGGCTGCTTGTAGAATGCTTGCTCTTGCCATCCCCGGTACTACCAAAACTGGGTGTGGTTGCATGGCCTTGTAATCCCAGCACTCTGGACCATTAAGCATCGGAGGAGGCCACACATTTTTTTTTCTTTTCTTTTTATTTTCCGGAGCTGGGGACCGAACCCAGGGCCTTGCACTTGCTAGGCAAGTGCTCTACCACTGAGCTAAATCCCCAACCCCCGAGGCCACGCATTTTTAAGTGTTAAGAGCTGGGATGCACGTTCTGATGGTTTGCTCTTCTAGCTCTGTCTGGCTCCTGCTTTCCGGTGCTTTTCTGTTGTTTCTTGAGTGGAGAGAGAGTTCCTACCCTTTTCCTTCTCCAACTGGAAAACAACTGTTGGCTATTCCTAGAATATGTTTCTAAAGGTCACAGTCTCGTTACCTGTTCAGCCTGTTAATGCAATTAGTAATAGCATTAATGCTTCTAACACTGGTTAGTAGTAAGAGCCAATCCCACATTTTAACTCCTCCCTACTATATGATAGATGTTTAGTGAGTGCCTAGTTATATAAAAAGGAATCTGAATGGATGGGTGGGTAGTTAGTTCCGATGGCTGGGCCCTGTGATTTGAGGAGAGTGTTCTGTGGCCGCCATCAAAATGGAATTGATAAAAGGAATGCATTTGTTTTAGCTGTTTCAGATTGAAACCATGGGTGGTCTTATCAAATATAGATTGTATATGTGTGTGTGTGTGTGTGTGTGTGTGTGTGTGTGTGTGTGTGTGTGTGTGTGTGCATGTATAATGGTATAAAACATACCAGCAAACAGTTGAGTTTCATTTGTATCCAGCGTCAGGTTCAGCTGATGAGTGTAGCATGGGAAAGGTTTGCTGGCTGCTCAGGAGTTCATCAGGCTGTGCATGCGTCTCCGAGCTCTGTTGGCTTCCATTTTGGATGCTGCAAGTCCTTGGCTGGTTTCTTCGGAGGCAGTTGATGGTTGCCTTGCTCTGTGCTCACAGGCTTCCTCGTGTCTTTGGGTCTGTGGTTAGATACAGATGGACAGCAGTCTCGTCAGGTAAGGTCCCAACCTTAAAGTCCTAATGTTTTAGCTTTACTGTCTTTGGAAACCTTGCCTCAGAAACCATTCCACTCTGAGTATTCCTTTCAAACACTTAGAATTTGAACCTGAATCGTGAAGACACACACTTCAGGCTGTACTAAGTAAGTAACCGGTAAGCATAGGGGTGGCAGAAACCGAGTGGAAATGAGCCTTTGGTACATCCTATAGACTTGTAGCACCGTGGTACGCCATGTTCCGGTTTCAGGGATAGATGAAATCTAGCTGTACGTGGGAGCGCCCGACAAGCATCAGTGTTGCTGTGAAATGAAAAGGACAAAGTGGGGCAGCTTTTTAACCTTCTTCGAAACCTTTAAGCTTGTTGAAAATTGAGAGTTCTCACTTCTGCCTTTCCCTTTTGGCGTAGCTCAGCAACTCGGCGAGTGGAGGAGTGACAGTCTCTTCCTTTGCAGTGGCTAACACCATACTCGGCATCCACCAGATGTTATAAAATATTGGTCAAACTGCATTAATTAATTTATTTGAGCCAGGTTGTTCTCCAAACCTTTTGTGTTTTTTTTCCTTCCCTCCCCCCGTCCACTTTTGTTTGTTAATTCCCGTCCCCTCTACTTCACAATTCTAGCTTGCGGCTCTCCCCTCCCATTCTCTTCGTAATTATCCAGTCGTTTATTAAATGGAGACGAGCTTAACTAGACATTAAATAATTGCAGGTGTGCAGCCGGATTGAGCTGCTGTCCTGTAAGCGGGAGCTCGCAGCTGCGCTTGTAGTGTTGGGTGATAAGATTACCTTTTCCCTCGTTTGGTTACACGATGCTTTGCATATTGCACAGTGAAAGAATGTCGAAGCTTGTGCTCTAAGCGGCGTACAAAGGCTGGCATGTTCTCAGGAAGCCCATAGGAAAGGCACGGGGAGGTTAGATCTTCCTTGGAATTTTGCCTTGTTCTTTGCCATTTTCTTGGTAGGGGGCACTTGAATTGTCCTTTCCTTGAAAACAGCCTTCAGGTTTTTTTTTTTCTTCCTTCTTTTTGTGGTTTGAGATGGTTCTACGGTGTCGTCCATGCTGGCCTTTAACTGACTATGTAGCTCACACTGGCCTCTAACTCCTTCCCTATCGCCAGACTTCTCCTCGCAGAAGAGTGGTGCGATTATAGGCGTGCACCAGCCCACCAGATTTCACCTGTTTTTGTTCTAAAAAGTTTTTTAAAAAAATTACAGTTACTGTGTATGTATGTATGCACATGTGTGTCCGTGCACCACATGCATGGAAGTGAGAAGTCAACTTGTGGGAGTCAGTTCCTTCCCATATACACCAGGCATGTGCTGGAGATCAAGCCAGGGTAGTCACACTTTGTGCCGGGCATTTTTGCCCATGGAGCCATTTCACTGGCCTCTTAACTTCAGCTCTCTGTTGGTCCTGTTAACCAGCACAGCAGGATTTTCCCATTTCTTCTTTAGTGATAAGCAGTGGTTCAGTGATAAACCTCATCTTCATGGGTTACGTTCAGCTTGCCCCAATCTATAAGATACACTTCTCTTTATGAGTTCAGTGTTCAGTTTTAGAATTGTGGTGTGCCCCGTTTGTTTTCCTTGGCTTCTTTTATCACTCATCACAACCACTAGAGGACGAGAGGGATTACACAGTAAGTACCTGACTCCACGTGAACCTAGCTAGGCTCTTAATAAAGGACTGCTAAAGCCCAGCAGTAACTGAGTGGTTATAGCCACAAATATGCAGGATTACGGCTAATCATGTATAGGATATATATATATATATATATATATATATATATATATACATATATATATATATATATACATATATATATGAAATACCATGCTGGGGCTGGAGAGATGGCTCAGCTGTTAAGACGGTTGGCTGTTCTTTCAAAGGGCCTGGGTTCAGTCCCCATCATCCACATGACACATGCAACTCCTTGCTGTTCCAGTTCAAGGGGATTCGATGCCCTTTTTTGGGACTCTGTTGAAACCAGGTACAGAAGCGACATACGGACATCCGTGTAGGTAACATATCCATACACCTAAAGTGAAACTAAATATTAAAAAAAGGGAAATGTCGCCACTTGCCACTTGTATAATGTTGAGTATGTTATTTAAATCTCAACATACGTCCTCCTCCTCCCCACCCCTGTGCTTGGAATCGAACCCAGGGTCATTCACATTACTGCATGCCTCAACTTCTCACTGGGGCATTCTAATTAAGTGCTCTACTGCTGGTTCATCCCCCTCCCCCTTCCCCAGGGTATTCTAGGCACACAATGCACTGCTGAATCAAGCTCCCAGATACCCTTTAAGTGTCTTAATCTTTAGTGTCCTCCTATGGGTAGTTGTGAGAGTTGAAGAAATTCAGTAGCTATTTGAAAGCACACAATCTACCAGGGCTTTGTCTGGATCCTGGGGACAATACACACAAATACAGACATGCACAAAACAGCCTGCATTCTATATCCTTGTGGAATGATTATATCTGATTCTGTCTTTTTAGTATCAATTAGCCAGTGTTTAACTAAAATCTTGACCTAAGAAGATTTCACTCGGCAGTTTAAACTCTCCCCTTGCTCAGCAGGTCTCGTTCAAGTATCCCAGACAGCCATCCATTGTGGGGTTTCAGATTTTGAGCCTTGGACTAGCCGTATCTGTGTACCTGAGCTTCTGGCTTGAGTGCAGAGTTCCTCCTGTGGGTCACTGCTGTGTAGGCTGTCTCTTGAGTTTCCAGAAATAGACCCAAGAATGAGGGCTGAGGGACACCTTTGATCCTTTGAATCTCTGTGTGAAAGCCAGGTTTGTTAAGTAAAGTCTGAATGACTCAGGGAGGGCACCGGTGGAGTTTTAACTTAGCAAACCCTGTCTCTGATAGCTGTGCTTTGTTCATACCTGCAGAAACCCAAGCAGAAAAAAAAATCCCAGGGTGTCAACTTGGCCAGCTTTTCTAAACTGTTTATGGTGGGTGGCCAGTAGAATAACCCTTCTGAGACCTTCTCTTCTCTGGGATGACTAACGAGAAAAAGAGACTGTGGCAGTACTGAGGGAACTGTGGTGGCATGCTGAGGTGGGAGTCTGGTGTTCAGACACAGAGGGTGCTAGTGATCAGACATCACTTCACTTTGGAGGGAGTGAGGTGGGAGTCATCGCTAAACCCGGTGTTGAAAGACTTGGCACTGGTCCCTTGAGAGGGGCATGAGAATGTGCTCACTTTGTGCACTCGCTTGCTCTCACTTGAACTGTGCTAAATTATTTTAAGAATATGTCTGCTCAGAGTTAATGTTCCACCATGGAGTGATGATTTGTATTCTTAAGGTCCTGCTTTTTCCTGTTAGAGAGGCAGTGAATAATATATGAGAGTCAAGAGAGAGGCATGTTTGGTTGTTGTCCTGGTTAGGTTTCGGTTGGGTTTATTGGTTTTACAGGTTAGACAGAGTTTATTATGGAGGAAGCCGGGGCAGGATCTCCAGGCAGAAACTGCAGCAGAGATCATAGAGGAAAGCTGCACACTGGCTTGCTTTTTTTATAGAGTCCAGGACCTCTCGCCCAGAATTGGCACTGCCCGTGGTAGGCTGTGGCCTCTCAGCATCGCTCAGGATCCAGGAAACGCTCCGCGTGCAGACTTAGCTTGCCTATGGGCCGCCTGGTGGAGACGTCTTCTCAGTCCACGTCTCTCTTTGAAGATGGCTCAACCTTTTTTCCAAGTTGACAAAAGAAAGCAACAGAAACAAAAGAGAACAAATCCTAACCAGCCCAGACTTTTTTTTTTTTTTTTTTTTTTTTTTTTTGGTAGGTCCCACACTCCCCCCCCCCCCCCCCCCCTTGTCAGGATTTGGAATTTGGTTTCTTGAGAGCCCATTGAGAAGATTAGGTATGTCTGACGTGGTCGGCCACACACACATTTTTTTTTTTCCTGTTTATTGCAATAAAGACATGAAGGTTTTTGTAGAAGCGGAGAGGAAGTCTTTACATAGTTGTTTATCAGACTCACTAAAGATTAGCTCAGACATCCCTGGTGACTTAGCTGGTGGCCTTTACTACCTGGCTAGGGGTGTGTGAAAGGAGAGTGTGTTTGCTTCTCTGCCAGCGAAGTGTCATGAAGCCAGAAGCAGTGGGAATTGCAGCAGTGAGCAAACTTAGCAGGATTGTTACACAAGATTGGCACGTGTCCAGCTCTAGGCTACCTTGGAAGAACGGGCTTTAGGGCAGAGAGGAAAGGTTTAGACAACAACTTTCTTCTTCTCGGTGGCTTTATCCTTACTGAGCCTGACTGAGGCTCCTTTGTGCTCTCCCCCATCTGGTTCACTTACTTTGGGGGTGTGCTGTGTACAAGGCTCCCATGCAGGTGCAGTCACAGCTGTCCCTAGGGGAGTAAGTTTGTACGGGAGTCGACGGAGGGTGGGATTTTCACAGTACAACTGGAAATGTCACTTCATACTACCTTCCAGTGGTTTGGATAGGTATGGGCCCCATGGACGCATGTATTTGAATCCTTGGCCCACAGGGAGTGGTACTGTTAGGAGGTGTGGCCTTGTTGGAGGAAGTGTATCACCGTGGGGATGGGCTTTGAGGGGTTCTTAAGCGCAAGCCCTGCCCAGTGTGGGACAAAGTCCCCTCCTTGCTGCCTTCAGTTCAAGACGTAGAAGTCTCAGCCCTCTGTCTGTCTGCAGGATGCCATGCTTCCCACCCTAGTAATGGACTTCTGAAACTGAAATCCAACTTCAATTAAATGATTTCCTTTATAGTCATGGTGTTTTCACAGCAATGGGAACCCTAAGATCCTTTCCTGTCATCCTTTCCTTCTCGCCATCAGAGCTGAGTAAGGGTCACCTGTCCAATCTCATGGTTTTTGTACAGTTTAAGCTATCTGTGGTTCTTTAAAATTAACTAATTTCTGAATATACCCACGAGAGCATCCAGTGGTCAGGTAGCAAGGTGCTTTTGCTTTGAGTCTGTTATGAGTGTGCTCTTCCACTTTGGAAGGCCAAAGAGGAATTTTCTTTCTTCGTACTCTTCTTGCCACGAAGACTTCTTTCCATTAAGTAAAAACACACCCAAGCAGCGACCCTCATTAGAGGAGTGTGAGAGGATTGCACATGAGCAAAATGCTACCCCCGTGTGTCAGGAAACGTTCATGGGACCTCTGAGTAGTACCCAGTGAACAGACTTAATCCATTGTTTCGAGAACATTGCACACAGTGTCTTTTTCTGTTTTAGTTTCCTTCCTTTAAAAATTCCTGGGGAATGTCAAAGCCTTCCCAAGTACTTACTAAACCAATACAAGTTTGAAACGATTCAAAGGAACCTAGAGGCCATGGTTCTAAACTTTACTATTTTGGGGGGACTTTCTGCTGAAGGACATCTCTCTGAATTGCAGGAAGATCCTTTTTTTTTTTTTTTTTTGTGCCTCATTGTCAAAAACTAAAGCAGAATGAAGCCGAATGAATTGTCTAATTTACACGCGTAGCTTCTCGATTGTGCCTTTATATACCTTACTTACACCGGCTTGTAACCGAGCCTCACCGAGAGCTACAGTTTGTCAGGGTTAATTAGCTTATGAGATTACATCCTTTTGAAGCTGTATACCACAGGTTGTTGGCTGGTTTTCCAAAAGCAATTAAAATGCCCACTGTTATAATTAAGCTTGTTACTCGTTGTATGTTCTGGTTATAAAATGTATCGGCAATTAAGGGAATGGAGACTGAGGCATTTGGCTTGGCTCTTAGAGATGCATTAGGCTGGCTTCTACCTTGGTCCCTCAGGAGAAGGCCTAGGTCCCGGTGTCCTGTTGGAATACCTTGAAAGTTTATGGTTATACCTTGAATAGTCATAGCTGCGGATTGCTGTGGAGTTTATGATGGCGTACCAACAGATAAAAGATAATCAAAGCTCTATCCTTTAGATGCTAGTCTCTTAGCAAAGAGGCTGTCATGAGAAACACTGCCTTATCTTTTTTTTTTCTTTTTTCTTTTTTTTTTTCAGAGCTGGGGACCGAACCCAGGGCCTTGCGCTTGCTAGGCAAGCGCTCTACCACTGAGCTAAATCCCCAACCCCCTGCCTTATCTTTTAAGAAGATGGCTTGACCGTGACAGAAAAATTCAGTCCGTTCAACTTCGACACCGTGTTTTTCTTGTTCATTTTCACTTTGGTTCCTGAAAAGGAGGTGTGGGGAGGGTTGTCACAGGTTGAACGTGGTTATGTCTGATGTCTGTACAGCAGTACAAGCTGTTACAGCACAGCGAGATTTGGCCTGTGGGAGAAAATTTGATGATAACAGTTTGTCTCCATGGCAATACAGATCTCAGGGGCTTGTTTCGCATGTTGAATTCCTTCTTTCACCTCACTGACTCTAAGCAGCATGTTTTTGGGGGGAGCATGTGCACCCCAGGGTAACACAGTAGTCGAGTCATGCGTCCCACAGGTTGTTTCGTGGTCACACAGAAATCACCCCGGAAAGTCCTATAAAATTTTCCTACTGATTTCAAGATTCCTTCAACGTTCATGGAAGAAGATGAAGCCTGTATTTTATGGCTTCCACCCCATTGCTTTGGCCTGTTTGTGCCCTCAGGCAATTAACATGAAAATGAAGGCTTAGAAATGAATTTAACATTTAGAGCAGGGCCTGACTAGGCTTCACAGGACATTAAAATCAGAGAAGAGAAAAGGGCAGGTGTTCTGTAATTACTATTTGGTTTTGAGGACTGTTGGAAAGATTGGGTCTTATTTTAGATTTACTTCTATCCAGAGTTCCTCTAAGGTTATGATTAATATTATAAATTATTTTCTTTATTGGTCTTAGAGATTAGAATTATCAGAGGAACATTTTCTTGGGAAAACTACTGTTCATTTGTGGTTCACTGGATATTCGGTGTTGAGTCTACAATGTATTAGTGTAGAATCAATTTAAAGGCTTGTGGGTCTAAGGACATTTGCTCATTGGTTCTTTTAAGTCTATTTATACAAGCCTTTCTGGTGCTTCCTTTGTAGCATATTTTCCACAATTTATTTCTAGCCTTGTAAAGAATGGAGGGGAAATTACCAAATTATTAGGTTGGTTCCTTATTTGAGTTCTGCCATTTTCCCTCTGTACAGAATGAAATGAAATCAGTCTTTGCTGCAATCCTGTGAGAAAAGATTACAGGTTCCGAGGAAACGACTGTTTTCAAAGGGTGTATTTGTATTGAGTGTGAAGTGTGCGTTTAGTGTGTGGTATGTTATGATAAAAAACTACAACGTCATTATCATTAAATCATATGCCCAAAAGGAGACGTGACAGTTCACTGTGATTCGCTTTTCAGTGTTAAAAAGAAAAAGAGAAACCCAGCAGAATTTCTAATATACCCATTAATGTTGCTTGCAGCCCTGATGTCAGCTTTGATGGCCTTTCCTCAAGAAGCTAATTTTACTCTGTTAGTGGAGGACCTTGCGTCTTCCAGATGCCCCACAGAACCCCACACTTGTCTACACAGCACTTCTGGTGTTGTTTGTTCCTCCCCGTGTGACTGTATACTACAATAACATGGCAGAGGGGCTGTGGGACTGTTTTTGTTTTTAAAGGTTGAGTTTCCTCTTTCCCTAGGTAGGGTCTTGATGTGTAACCCTGGCTGTTCTGAAACTCACTCACTCTGTAGAGTAAGCTAGCCACAAAACCACAAAGATCCGCCTGCCTCTGTCTCCTGAGTGCTGGGACTAAATGTGCGTGTGCCACTCCGTCAGCCTCTAATTTTCTTTTTATTAACACACATTGTGGTGGTTTGAATGAACATGACCCTCATGGACTCACTTGGAGTGGAATTAATGGAGTCAAGTGTGGCCCTGTTGGAGGCAGTGTGTCACAGGGATTTGAGGTTCCCGAAGCCCAAGCCATGCTCTGCATCAGGCTTTCTTCCTGTGCCCGCCGATCCAGATGTGGAACTCTCAGCTCCTTCTCCATTACCATGTCCGTCTGCATGCCTCCATGCTTTCTGCCATGACAATAATGGACTAAACCTGTGAACCGATGGTTATGACGTCTGTCACATCAATAAAACCCTAACTGGAAGAGCAGGATGTGTTCTTGACTACAGAGCTATCTTCTTGGCCCTCGTTCCATTGTTTAGGTCTAGAACCTATTGGTTCTTGTTCTACTCTCCAGAGACTAAACCTCTGAACCGATGGTTATGTGTGTCTGTATGCCCCATCTTCAACGGCCAGAAGAGGTTGGATTCTCTGGAGCTGGAGTTACTGGCAGTTGTGAGCTGTTCCACACGGTGCTGGTAACTGAACTCAGGACCTACGAAAGGATAGCAAGTAGGATAGTACTTTTAACCACTGAGCCGGCCCAAAGGGTTTGCTTTCTCGAGACTCTTTTCCTCCTTTTCAGTAAAAACTAAAGTGCATTTGATATGCACAGCCTCAGATTATGTATTGTGCACATGAATAATACAGATTACATTGTGGCCCAGTGTTTACTTATAGACACATCCTATAGCAAGAATAAAAAGCATATCTCGAGCACTTCAAAGCTTCCTCTGTGTAATAGGATTTTAGTATGTCTGTCCTCTGTCCTCAACCACCGATCCGTCTTCTCTCACTGTAGGTATAAGGTGGGGACATTGGATGCATTTCTAAACACTTTGTATAAACGAAACCACACAGTATGTAATATTTTATCAAACATGACTAGTATATTAGCCATATGGAAGTATGTTTGTGCGCATGAATGTGCGTGTGTGTTTACACATGCATGCACATGAGCATGGGCGTGTATATATCCATGCGGCCATCCACCCATGTATAATGTTATAAGTAAAACGGCTATAAATATCCATATGCCTGTCTTTGTATGACCACACGCTTTTGTTTCTCTTGATGAAAAGCTAGTGTGGAATGGCTTGGTTGTGTGTGTGTGTGTGTGTGTGTGTGTGTGTGTGTGTGTGTGTGTGTATTAAATAGTATAAAAATGATGAGTTAGTGAAATATCTTTTCCTTTGCATCTTTCTGTCCTGCTAATAGTGTATAATAGTTTCATTTCTTTCACATTATTACCAACACACATGATGAGGTCAATAACTTAAGAAGTTTTAGCCATTTTAATAGCTGTTTGGTGCCAGGCAGCCGTGGCTCAGAGACAAGTGGATCTCTTCGTTCTCGGCCAGCCTAGTCTACATAGAGACTTCTAGGACAGCCTGAGAAACCCTGTCATGTAAAACCACCGTCAACAGCAAAAATCTATGTGGTGAGATCTCATTGCTGTTTAAATTGCCTTTTGCAAATGACTTAGGAGGCCGAGTATCTTTTCACGCACCTGTTATCCATGCCTCTTCTCTGAAAAAGCATCCCCTAAAATATTTTGCAGGTACAATCACGAGGCTTTATTTTAAAGATTTATTTTCACTCTTTGACTTATGTCTGCGTGAGGGTATGCCATGGGCATGTGAGTACCCGCAAAGACCAAAAAAAGAGTGTTGTACTCACTGGAGCTGGAGTTAAAAAAAAAAAAAAGTATTAGGATTAAGAATCTAATTCGGTCAGTTAACCATTTTCTTCAGGCAGCATGCTAGAAATGTTGGCAATGAAGAAGCAGATCAGAAGTCTTCAATTTTGCTGAAGTCCAAGTATCAGTTTGTTCTTTTATGAATCATGCTTTTGGTATCAGAGCTAAGGAATCTGCCTAAAAGTCACAAAGTTGTTTTTAAATAGAATGTTTACACTGTTAGCTTTTACATCTAGGTCTGTGATTCATTCAAAGTTTTTCCTGCGGGGAACTACGGCTTGAAAATACTTTCCCCCCATATGGATAGCCAGTTGTTTGAACATAATTTGTTGAAGAGACTATCTCTTCCCATGAAATGCCTTTGCGCTTTTGTCAGACGTGAGCTGTCTGTATATGCCTCTGATCTTTTGCAAGGGTCTCTGTCATGTTCAGTGTCCATCCGTTCTTCAGTGAAAAGCCAACAGGTCTACCAGGAGGAGAGTGAAGAGAGGTTAAGGGGAGCTGGGGGGAGGGGAATAGTTCCCAAGGCAGTGTCTTCAAATAAACACGGGGACGGTCACAGGTATTCAGATAGGACAGCTCCATTATCAGATTTAGATGTGGATACACCCTGGAGCATGAGCCCTATGATGCCACGTTTCTTTACATTCATTAAATGGTAGACACGGGGCTGGAGAGATGGCCCAGTGGTTAAAAGGGTTTGATGCTCTTGCAGAGAACTCAAGGTCAATTCTCAGCACTCACCTTAGGCAGCTTACAAACCACCTGTACTTCCAGATCCAGAAAACCCAGTGCTCTCTTCTGGACAATTCAGGCGGGCACTGTACCTGTGCAGCCCCACCTCCACTGTCCTACACACACATATAAATTCATACTTAAAAGAACGGTTGACAGGAATGCCTTCCTCAGCCCATTGCATCCAGGCAACCTTCTTCCAAAATGTCCTCCCACCACGGGTCCTTTGCACAGTGGATGGTTTACTGTGAGCACAGTCTCTGGCTGCCTGTTTGTCTGCATGCTCAGAGGCTGCTACTGTTTAAAACCATAGTCATGTGCATTGAGACAAGTGTTTATCAGTTAGTTTTGTAGAATTTTAGTGTTTGAAGAAATCTGAGGTATTCTTGGCCATTCTTATCCCCCCGCCCCCACGTGGGCTTTGAGACCCATCATCTTCTCCTCGGTACTGATATGGAACGGACTGCCTTGGCCTGGAAAACTGTGTTTGTAGTCATTAGCTCCTGTTTGTTATGGGGGAAGTCTCTTTGTGGGTGTCTAGAACCTATCGGTTCTTGTTCTACTCTCCAGAGCCATCCTTTTCCGCACTTAAAGCTCCTGAGTTTTAAAAGAGCCCTAGCATAAATCTTCAACCGACTTTCATGGGAAACTTCTGAATATTGGCTGCCTCCTGGTTGTTATCCTGAGCGTAGGAGAACATGAAGATTAGACTAATGCAATGAGCGGGGTTCTCAACCTTCCCAATGGTGTTTGGCTCTGTTTAGTTCCCCATGTGGTGACCCACAACCATAAGATAACTTTTGTTGTTACTTCCTAACTGTAATTTTGCTATCGTTAGGAACTGTTAGGAATCATAATATAAATAGTTTTGCGGGGTAGAGGTTTGCCCAAGGGGTCGTGATCCACAGGTTTAGGACTGCTGAACTAGTGGAAGTTAATTAGAGCTTTAATTTCTAGAGGAATTGTCCAACTGAGGAGACTGTAAGATCTTCACTGTGCCTGTAGAAGAAGAAATTTCAGGCTAAAGAAATCAAAGGCATCTGTCTTAACCTCATGGTCTGACATGAGGAAACCTGTCAGGACCTCTGAGGTAGTGTAGTGGACTGTAACAGAGGGATGAGGGAGCCTTCCCCTTGAGATACATGAGAGGAGCCTTCAAGCTCAGCGTCCGTCTGTTTTGCTTAAGGAACTCCTCTGAGTTACAGATTGTGCTTCCAGCATTCCTGTCACTGCTCGTCACATGCCTGCTTCCCAGATCTCCCCATTGTGTTGGTTCATCGGAGAAAAGGCATCATCATGACTGCTGTTAATCACAGGGGAAAGAGTATGGCTCAGGGCTTTATGACAGGAGGGAAACAGTGGTGTAGCACAGGATAATTAATGGCAAATGGAGTGACAGTTTGATTCCCTGCTAGGGACCCTAGCATTGTTGAAAAGGGAGAAAAATTCCCTTTATTCTTTCATAGACAGAACAGCTGTAATTTTGGTTGGATGGAATCCAATTAAAAGGAAATGACATGTAAATTGATGATCAGACAGTATGAGCGTCATAGTCCAAGACTTCTCAAAGAAATGGCAGAGTCTAGTGTCATTGGGCATGGTAACATTTATAAGAAAAGTGGAAGTGAACAGGTTGGCGATATGGATATCGGTGGTCTGGTATTTCTGCCGGGAGAGAAAAGAAACTTGCTTTGGAGGACGTTTAGTGCATAAGTTTTCCCCCCCTCAGTTTTGGAGACTGGGTTTTATAGCTCAGGCTGTCCTCAAATTTGAGATCCTCCTGTCTCAGCTTCCTAAGTACCCATGCCAGGCTGCTAAACACCCTGATGTATTGAGCTGAGACCTATGCTTTAAGAATTACGGATTGCACAGGAACCCCTTAGGTCATACGTTTTCAAGCTGGTGATGACTGAACATCAAGTTCTCAAGACTGTATGGGACAGGAATCAAAGGCTGGCTCCTGGCAAAAATCTCTTTGGGCAGGCATGCTTCACTTGGTCTAATGATACGTTCT
Source organism: Rattus norvegicus (assembly GCF_021556685.1). Taxonomy (NCBI): domain Eukaryota; kingdom Metazoa; phylum Chordata; class Mammalia; order Rodentia; family Muridae; genus Rattus; species Rattus norvegicus. Next base: position 31,235,677 of record NC_141545.1, read on the forward strand.
CAGAGATCTGTGTGAGAACTGACTTCCAAATTTAGTTTAAAGTAGAGATTTGGCCATTTGTAATGCTATTATGAATCATTTGTTAAAGTGAGAAATCCTTTCTAAACCAAAGTCATGCTCAATTTATCTTTTGAGTAAATTCATAAGTCCATGCATTAGATATGCTTAAAGGTAGTTTTCTTTGAAATGAAATAATTGTAGGGACACAGAGCGTTTAAGCTTTAGAATGATAGGAAAAACCGAATGGAGTTTTTAAGAGGTCAGTCTATTGCTTTTAAGGGGGAAATATTCTGGTTTAGAAATCGTAGAGCCTCTGCTGTTGCTATGGGGAGAGAAGCAAGCTGGATAGTGTAACTGGAGGGGCGATGTGTTAGCCTTGTAATGCACTACAGACAAAGCCAGTGTGAGGTGCTTTGAGAAAGGAACCAACAGGACCAGAGCATTTACAGCAAGGCTTCATTCTGAAGAAAGTCCAAGAGCATGAAATGGAGTTAACCCGGAGAAAATTACAGAAGTTTGAGAAGAAAAAAAACTTTAGTAGACTCCAGTAGCCAGAAAAGGAGCCTATCTAGAGTCAGTGGGCGTAGTTTCCAGGTAGCCAGCGATGTGTCATCGTCCTGGTCAACCTAACAGAGGGAACTGATACAGTCTAGAGTCAGTTTTGGTTGATCCAGGATCCAGGTTAGAGGAGTGAGTGTCTTCATTCTACATAGTGGGTGATTTTCACCTTTTGTAGCCTCGTGTGCTTTCCTGTTTGGCTCTGCTCAAGGCTTATCCCTTCATTTGATTCAGATTTGTGCTATAAGCTTCCACCTGAGAGAGACATTTAGTGACTCTTCTCTCTAAGGATACTTTCCTATGTAACAATGACTTCTACCTCATTCATAGCTTGATAAATATTTCACCCTTGCTCACCATTCGGAGTAAATTCCATAGGAGTTAAACGAATTACTTAATAATTCTTTTCAATGTTTTTGTTTTTATGTGTGTATGTGTCCTGAGTATTTAGTATTTAGTGCTGCTCTTATGTCTATGTGTTTAGTCTGACCTCTTAGAGTTGGTAACCTACCATCCAATTCATCTCTGGATAAAACTAATCCTTCTGTTCTCAATAGCCATTGACTGACTGTAGTCCTTAGTCAAGGGGTGGGACCTTGAGACATTTCCTCATTCACATTGGCCTGTTGAAACCCTTTTGACTAGTTGTAGATCTCTAGTACTTGTGTGTTCCTCTTCAAGGATGGACTTTCTTGAGGTTGGAGAAACAGTGCTCAGTTGGTAGAATACTTGACTGGATTGTCCGAGTCCCTGGGATCAGTCCCTTGCACCACAAACAAAGCAGGAAAAGGAACTTTGCTGGTGAACGTGCATTGTTGGTTTTCGGAGCAACCTATGATGTCTGGGAAACTTTCCAGGATTCCCATTGGAGGTATTGGGTGATAATAGGAGTTCTTTGCTTTCTCCTAAGTCCCACAGCTGCCTTTCTACCCTAGAATATGTCAGTATCCAAGAGCACCAGTGCCACTTACGTCTACTTCCAGGAGGTTTTTTGCAGAGGCATTGTGAGAGTGGCTGCTAGCCTCTCGTTATCTGCCAATCAGGAGACATTTAATTTTAGCAGCTGATGAGAGCCCTGGCAGATCCATACAGAATCAAAGCCTTAGGAGATAACAGTCCCTGCTCCCAAGGGATGCCTACACTGTCTTCAGTACTCAGGAAGTTGCCCAGGACACCGCCCCTTAGCTTTGGTCATTGGAAGTTTGCTCGTGTGAATATTCAGTGTTATATAGGCTGTATGACTCTTATAAACCTCTTTGGAAATTATAGGAAAACTTCTATATTGGAAAGGAGAAACTTTGTTATATTTAAAAGATGGGTTTTGTAGGACTTCACTACAAGTGTAGTGACTGGTATTTAATTCTGAAGTCGGACTACTAACTCCCAGCTTGAGCTTCTCCATCATTAAATCATGACCATGACCAAATTTCTTCATTTGTACAGTTGGGATAACAATGCTCCCTGCCCACAGGGGTTTGTGAGGACTGAAAGCAAACATGTGTTAACTTTTGTAACTCTTGGGTGTCTCATTGTTGGAATTGGTAAAACCTTATGGCAGGAGCCAGGCCTTTTCTGCCTATGCTGTTGAACAGGGACAAGTCAGAAACTGACTTGGTAGCAGGGTGCTACAAATGAGTTACTGTGTAAGTTCAAGCTCCAGTCTACTGGCATCAGAGAAGGGCCAGCTCATTACCCTCTAATGGGAGTTTAGTGAAACGGATGAGTGATCTTAGTCTGGATTCCTAGGCTGTGACAGAAAGCAAGCCAAGTAGTGTGGGAGATCTTGGAGTCAGCAGCTGAGACCAGACACTTGCGAGGGGGGACACAGGTGGTACCCGTCTATGGAGGTAGTGTGCATCGATTATCTCTAGTAAACAAGAGCATACCCAGCACATTGATGAGTATGAGCAAACGGTCGTGTTATGTAAGAGCAAAAGGATACTCTTTGGATATGACTTAACAGCTGCTGGTGGTCTTAGTCTACTGGGCGAGCCGTGTTTCCTTCTGATTAAATAGATCCCTGGTTCTTATTGAGAGAGCAGCAGCAGGATCTTGAAGTTGGCCGATGTCCCTCAGCATATAGGAAACAGTAAAAGGGAACAGAAAGCAGGGTGAGCCTATAAGCCCGTACTTCCTAAAAGCTCCCTAACCTCCCCAACCAGCATCACCAGCTTGGGCACTGAATGTTCAAATCGAGCCCGTAGGAGACATTACTCATTCAAATTAGCACATGGAGCTGTGCGTCTGAGCATGGAGTTTCTGTTGTTACTTCAAAGAAGTTCTTGTTCAAAAGTCCGTGAAGCACTTCATCACTGGGCTGGTGGAAAGAATTGTCTCTTCAGTCTCCGTTTACTCCCTGCAATGTAAAAATCTAGTCCACAAGACCAGACTGCCGCCATTGTTGTCTCACGGTTTTTGGAATCAGCACTTCTGTGAGAAATGAAAACATTGCACTTTTAAAGGCACAGAAAGCAAAATTACTGTAGCATCAGGATTCAAGGTTACAGAACCGGTTGGCTTTCTGGCTTGTTTTGCTGAGCTAAATGAAAAAAAGATTTGATTGAATGTTACTGCTTAGAGATAAATATGAAAAGGCTCAGAACGCCTCAGTGGTCATCCCCCCACCCCAGATTCACTAAGAATTTCAAATGATGGTCTCCGATGGTAAGTGCCCAGTGCTCGTGTACATAAACAGTGGGTAACCAGATAAAGGCCCTTTCAGTATCAGGCAGGGAACAAGTGGGGTAGGGAATGCTTGTCCACAGAGTAGGTGTGTTCTTGATTTTATTCTCCTTTTAATAATTTGTTACCACGTAGATAAGTGTTTGGCCGCTGCTCAAATCTTTTAGCACAGTTTGTAGTATAAATCATGTTAGAAAAAATTTGGAACTACAAAGAATTCTAGGGTTGAAAATGTGGCTCCCTTGGCAGAGTTGCTTGCTTAGTGTTTGTGGAGCTCCATAACCCTGCCCTCGGGAGATAGAAGCAGGAAGATCTGAAGTTCAGAAACTTTTTGGCTACCACTGAGGCTAAGCCTAGCTGACGCTTATGGAAGACCTCATCTTAAAATGCCAAAACCCGTGAAGATATTTAAGTGTTTCAGAACGTTTAATACTCTACAGAGACACTTTCTGGTTTGAAGTTTGAGAGTTTCCAGTACCAAACACACCTTGACAACGTTTAAAATGTACTTACACACTCTCTCTCGGGGGTCAGCTGTACAGGGAGAACTGTGCTGTCTTCTGTCCCAGGTGATTATGCTTTGGAGACAGGATGGAAACATGGCACTGTTGGTTTATTTCAGATCAGACACAGCAAACATTTAAGTGTATGCCTGGATAGGTCAAGATGAGTGAGTGGTGATCCCATCCCCCAGAAAGCCCTGTAGAGTTAGGTGGGAATTTAAAAAGGACATAAAGATATGTCGTGGACTGTCTATGGTTTCCAGTGGAATAGCCACCATGTGTCGTGTGGAGGGTCAGAGATATGCACCATATACTTTGGGAGCATGCAAGGGAGGGAGATGCATTTGAGGGAGCTCAGAGAAGCTTTGGTGAAGGAGGAGAAAGATAATATTTGGTTCCACAAGATGGAATAATTGTTGTAGACAGGCGAGGTTGACCTTGGCGTGGACCAAATCGTGAAGATGTCAAAACACGTGATTGCTTCTGAGGTCTTCTGAGTACGACCGCATTGCCAGAGAGATGGGCTTATCAAAATGAATGCGGGCTTCTGGAGGACTGTGTGCGAGTCAGACAGGGGATTATGGACTTCTTCTGAGCTATGCCCAGAAATGCTACAGTGCAGTGACTGTGGAAGTAGATTGTACACTGTGACGGGGAAATGGGATGGAATAGAATTAGTTCCAAGCATAGCAGTGATCAGAGCAGCATGGTGCAGCGTTAGGGGAGGTGGTGTGTGTCAGCCTTAGGTGTGCGTACCGTCAGGCTTCCCTTGTGGCGGAAGCGTGTGTTCTGGTTAGTGACTGAAGGAGCGTTCAAATGAAGAGGGTGTGGAAAGGGATTTTAGAGGGAACCCCCAGCAATGACTCTTAATTTCCCTACACATTAGAATCCCCTGAGGACCTTAAGGTTTATAGGTCCATTTCATATAAAGCAAAAACACACAGAGCTCAACCAAACACACCTACATACTTGTCACCTCTTGCTTTAGTTAGCTCCAGCTGTCAGCTTGACACAGTCTAGAGTCACCCAAAGAGGGAAACCTCGTTTGAGGAATTGCTTAGCTCAGATTGGCCTGCGTACGTATCTATGGGGGATTGTCCTGCATGTTAATCGGTGGGGGCCCCGCTATTCTGTAGGCAGGAAGCTCTTGGCTGTGTAAGGAAGGTAGCCTAGCATGAGCCTATGAGCCAGCGAGCAGCATCCTCTGGTCCCTGATGGATTTCCTTGGTTGTGAGTGGAGTGTTTTAGTCCAGGGTGTGATGTTGCATGGAATAAGAAACAGTTCTGTCTTCAGATCCCCGCTTCAGTTCCTGTGCTGACTTCCCCAGAGGTGGACCACCACATGGTAGTGTATGACAGGTCTGCCCTTTCCTCCTCTAACAGAAAGTTCTATCACAGTGACAGCATGAAATGAACACACACACACACACACACACACACACACACACACACACACACACATTTCTCTCTCTCACACACACATTTCTCTCTCTCTCTCACACACACATTTCTCTCTCTCACACACACATACACATACATTTCTCTCTCTCTCTCACACACACACACACACATTTCTCTCTCTCACACACACATTTCTCTCTCTCTCACACACATATACACATACATTTCTCTCTCTCACACACACACATTTCTCTCACACACACACACATACACATTTCTCTCTCTGTCACACACACACATACACACACATTTCTCTCTCTCACACACACACATATTTCTCTCTCTTTCTCTGTCACACACACACACATACACACACATTTCTCTCTCTGTCACACACACACATACACACACATTTCTCTCTCTCACACACACACATTTCCCTCTCTCTCTCTCACACACACACACAGGCACACACACACACACAGGCACACGCACACACACACACAGGCACACGCACAGTTTTCTATGTCAGTTGATGTTGGACGTGCACCACATTTTCTTGCTGAGCAGCATGCCGTCATATAGACACATCAGAACGTGTTTACGTTATTCCCTTGATAGCCATTTGAGTTGTTTCAGATGTTTATCTACTAATTCTTTTTTTTTTTTTTTGTTTGTTTGTTTTTGTTCTTTTTTTCGGAGCTGGGGACCGAACCCAGGGCCTTGCGCTTCCTAGGTAAGCGCTCCACCACTGAGCTAAATCCCCAGCCCCTCTACTAATTCTAAAGCTGTAATGACTGGTCACATACAAGTTTGGGAATTTTTTTAATGGGCGTATGCCTTTATTTACTAATTGTGAATGCTTAAGAAATAGAAGTGCAACATAATATATGTAAGTACGTGTTTCCCTTTATAAGAAATTGTCCGTACGGGGTTCCAGAGTGTCTTCAGTGTTTATCCTGTCATTGTATTAGCATTATTTTACATTCTCATATATACAGAGGACACACTCATTTGTTGTTAATATTACAAGGGTATAAAGTGTGAGGTTTCACTGTGGTTGTCATTTGTCCTTTCCTGATGATTGATGGTGGTGAATGTTGTCTTCTTTTTGAGGTGTTTCAGTCAGGTCTTATGGTTGGTTTAGTTTTATTTGTGTTTTAAGACAGGCTCTTACCAGGTAGCTCAGGTTGGCTTCAAACTCTGGATACCCCCCTGCCTCAGCTCTCCTGGGTCCTGGGATATCAGGTGTGTGCCACCATGCTTATGTGAATTCTTCTGCTATGAGAATTCTTTAATGGTTTTTCCTTGCCTCCTCTTTGCCTTTTCAAATTCCTGTTGATGTTTTGGGTGAGTAGAAGTTTTACAAACTTTGATGAGTAGAGTTTGTCTTATTTTCTCGTACATGTTTCTTGTAGGGCCTCTCTGAGAAATCTTTATTTTCCTTGGGTTAACAGAAATGTTCCCTGTTTTTATCTCTGCAAGCTTAATTGATCCCTTGCTGTGTGATCCATCCAAGGTTTTTAACGTGTGATGTAAGAGTGAAGGTTTGTCTCCCCCTGTGCTTTACCCAGTTTCTCTGGCACTGCATTTTTACCACCCTCCCATTGATTATTCTTGGCGCCTTGGTTGGAAAATCAATTATCCATTTATTTCTGTTTAGTTCTATTTCAGAATACTCCGGTTCGCCCTGTTGATTGATTTGCCTATCTTTTGCTTCAATATCACGCAGTCACACGTCTTTGATTATCTAGAGTTATATTGAGTTCTGAAGCACATTAATGTATATGCTCCCATTTCTTCTCCAAGATTTTTGTTTCTCACTTCTAGTCCCTTTCTTTCCTCCTATATATTTTGGAATCCGTTCGACCCTTTCTAAAAACCATCTTGGGTGATTTCTGAAATTCCGTAATACTGAGACCACACTTTCTTCAGATTGAATCGGGATTGTCTCGAGGCGGATTGGCGTTTCAGAGGGTCTCTTTAACACAGTCCGCCTGTGAAAACTCTACATACTGATGGTTGTGGTGGCCCAGACTGTACTCCAAGCTACTTCGGAAAGTGAGGTGGAAGGTTGCAAATTTAAGGGCAGCCGGGCAATTTAGCAAAATCTGTTTCAAAATTAGAAGTCAAAAGAGGACTGGGCTGTACCTTACTGGTGGGGCCTAGAGTTCTCCCATGAAGGATTTTGGAGTGGGAGCTGTCCCCGTGAGATGTGTGTGTTGAAGTTCAAGTGGGTCCCTAAGTGGAGGAGTTTGTGACAGGAGCTTTGAGTGAGGACGAAGGAAATTTGTGAGGTTCAGAGGGGGACTGCCCTCTTGGGGGAACATGGGCTGGCTTTGCATGGCTGCCATCCCGATCGCTTAGTTTCTTCTCCCCTTAAAACCTTCCACAAGGCTGCCACAAACCAGTCACTGGGAAAAATGAAGAACGTTCTCAGGAAAGCTCAAAAACTGCACTTTAGGGTCCGGCGGCTTGGCCTTGAATTTAGGGGTGTGTTTGTGTTCCCTACAGGTGAAATTAGTGAGCATGCTTCAGATCGATTGTGAAGACACCTTGCCCTTTTGGGGCAGGGAGGCAGATTTTCCTTTCTTTTCTTTTCTTTTTTTTTTTTGGTGGGGGTAGTGACAGGGTCTCACTTTGTAGCTCTGGCTGGCCTAGAACTCCCAATGTAGACCAAGCTGCCCCCATACTCACAGATATTCCCTGCCTGTTTTCCCCATGCTGGGCTTAAAGGCGTGTGCTGCCACACCTGGCATGCTTTCTTTATTTCATACTTAGGTTGATTAATTTCTCCTTACATAGGAAAGCAGTTCAGTCAGAAGTGACACTTTTTAATAAAAAAAGGACAGCTAGTTGCATTCCTTACAAACTGTATGCAGGATGGTAGGTGCTTGCTGTGGCTTTAATTTTTTTTTTTAAATCACATTTTCCTTTTGGAAGAGACATGTTGGAACTAGTCAGCTGAACCCTTCTCCGAGATAGAAGTTCCCTAAACAGCTGTAGAGAATTAATTTCAGAGCTAGCTGAGATCTAATCTCCACTTTCTGCTCAGTGTCATGGAAAATGGCCAGTGTCTACCAGCTATGGAACGTTAGAAAAATTATATGAACATTGGATCTTTTGAGTGTTTTCCTAGTAGAAAAAGCATGAAAAATCCTTTAGCAAACTAGATTTTACAGTGTACCTACATAGCAAGTGTCTGTGATACATTTGTGGGTTTCATTTTGTGTGTGACAGGTAGCTTATGTTAGGTTCTTGTTTCTAATAGAACTGAAACACACATTGTGTTCAACATCGAGCTTCCTTATCTCTGTGAAGGGTGAAATGTTTCAAGCAAGAAATAGCTTATAGGTTAGCAGTCCGGGACATCTGTCTGTCTCTCCTCTCTCTCTGCCTTCCATTCCGACGCTTCCTTTCCCTTTCTCTGCCATCCCTTCAACTCTCTACCTTCTCTGTCCAGAGGAAGCCTGTGGGCAGAGCATGTGAGAATTGTTCTCCTCTCTCTATTTGAGATCCTGTTTAATAATACACACATATGTATATGCACAGACACATTTCTATCAGTGACATTTTTAAAAAGAAAAACTTTTGAGGTTTTTTTTTTGAGAAAATATATATTTTGTTTTCAGGTTTTTAATTTTAGAATTTACGTGCAATATTATCATTTCTCTTAGAGTGGTATAGTCAAAACATCAAAACAAAGTAGTTTAGTGGCTTGTTGAAGTATTTAAAGAGCAAGGGCAGACAACACATGCCTGTTATCCCAGTACTCAGAAGGCTGAGACAGGAGGATCGCAAACTTGGGCTATGGAGTGAGTCCTAAATCCACCTTTGCTGGCTTCCTAGCAAGACTTCACCCAGAAAAATAACACCCCTCCCTAGTAAAGCAGAAGTCAAGAAACCCCAAGTTATCCTCTCTGATGGCAAGAGCTTAGTTCATTACACTGTGCCATGCTTTGTCTGATAGAAGTTTTCAGTTGTGTGTTCTCCTTTCCCCCAAGTTCCCTTTAACAGAGTCCTCATCTCCCATAACTCTGGAAGTTCATCCTCAGCTGGGGAATACCAACGGGGCACTTATTGATCTGCGCTGAGGTTTTCTCAGTATACTGCTTATAGAATGGGCGTGTTACCATCATTATACTGCTTATAGTATGGGCGTGTTATCACCATTATACTGCGTGTTATCACCATTGTAGGGCAAAGTTGCCTTGAGGAATGATTGTTATTTATATTTGGCAATTGTTTTTAAAAGATTAAACCTTTTGTGTACCTGTGTGTGTGTGTGTGTGTGTGTGTGTGTATACACAAGTGGGTGCAGTGGTTGTGGAGGCCAGGTGAGTGAGTCTGCTTCCCCAGAGCTGCTAAGAACTAAACTTGGGTCCTCCACAAGAGCTATAAAACTTTCTTTAACTCTTGCTCAATCTCAACAGTTCTTAGGTTTTTTTCTCCCATAGCCATAGCACTTAATAGTTTAATTTTCTATCTATTTTTGTGTAGCATTTTGAGTCCTGGTCATATTTGTTTTCTAGTGGACTGGTGTCTAGGCATTCTCTCCCTTCCACTGGCCTGCCAGTTTTTGTTAGAGTTTAATTACCTTTGTATCAGTTGTCACTAATAATTTCCGAACCGTGCTTTCTTTGCGTTTAGTTTGTTGTTGTTGCTATGACAGAGTTTATCAGACTGAGGTTTATATTTCTTTCTTGGACTGAGCAGAGACGTCCAGGTTTTTTGTCACCTCCTTAGAGACCTGGCCTCCTGTTTTCCTCTCTGATGTTTCCTGTGATTTCATAAAAAGAAATGACCAAGTCCATCTGAATACCTGCTGGTTAGAAAGTGTTGTGTGCCTGTGTTCTGAAAAGCAACGACCGCCTGCGTCACGGCTGCTGCGGGCACTTGTGATTGGCCCTCAGGATTAGGTCCGTTGCCTGTTGGGATTTCTTCGTAGGAGGAAAGACTAGGGGAAGTCAGGGGAGTGTTCCCTGACCTCAGTCACATTCTCTGGGGGCACTCGGCTATCTGTATGGGATTCTGCTTTAGTCCTATGTGGTCCACATAGTATGGAGAGGTGCTTGAGTATATGTATGCACTATGGAAGGTTACCTGAATGTCGAGCTATACCTGTGTATTTATGAGGAAGTAGCCATCCATGCTGGGGTCAGACTGGTACTGAGGCTGCTTTGGGCTCTCCCACACTCCTGTCAGCAATCCTCACCCATGCTCTGTAAATCCACCCAACAAACCCATTGCTTTCATAAATTAAACTTGGGTGGAAGCATTACGTTGCTGGTGGTGGTTAAGTATCCCCTGGGGAATTCAGGTCCCTACAAAAGAAACCTGGTTTGAGTCATGAACCCATGTTGTTTGGAAGTCTGGGGAGAGGAATGGAGACAGCAGGCATTCTTAGCCCGGCTTCCTGTAATGTCTACATGTCTGAGTCCACTCACTTACAAAGCTGAAATGAGAATGACGAGCGGACACAGGATTTCAGTGTATTTAAGCCTGGCCCTGAGTGTCATTAAGAACCTCAGCCAGAAGGCTTTAACATAAGGAATAGTTGTAAGCTTTGATTGTTAGTGTGTGTACGTTGTCATGGGGGGTTACCTATAGCTAACAGACCACGTGAGATTCTGAAACTATCCATGGCAGCGTAATCTTTGGACGTTTCAGACCTGGGCTTGGAAAGATGCCTGCAAGTTGCAGATGCCCGTCAGAAACACAGCGTCAAAGCCGGGTCACAGTCCTTGGTAAAAAGCCCTTGGGATGCGTGCAGCCACATGGACGATGGGAACACCAAACACTGGCCTTGTCCACAGTGCCTTCCAAACTCAACATTCCCCAGAAAGACTTGATTAAATCAGCGCCATCACTCATATGACCTTGGTGGAGTAATTTAACCCCCTTGAGCTTCATTTCCTTAGTTATGAATGGGGGTGACATTGCTGAGTGGCCCGGTTCAATAAGGAAATGTATTTGACGCAATCAGCACGCTACCTGACCCATGGCAAATGCCAGGCAGGCAGTAGATGTTATTTTTTATTAACAGCCAACGTTTGTGTAGCATTCATGCTCTGCAGAGCGTTCTCATCTGCCGTTTCTCATTTGGGAATCCGAGTGCTTTGTGCAGATGGAGTTTTAAATGTTTTGTGGGTTTTGCGTTCTTTCCCTTGAGATTGTTTGGCTCTTCAGGTATCCGTAGAGCGCTTGTTGCACACCTCTAGGCCACTGTCTTGTATTTAAATAGAGCTCTACATCCATCCCTAAATCTGGCTGAGATGTCTCCCAAACCCTTTGGTTTCGTTTTTCTTTCTAGTTTGATTTCATAAGTAGTAATGGTCAAGAAGACCATTTTTCTCTTTGAATAAAAAAAAATGATATTATCGGGAGTAAAGGCAAAAATGTTCGATAAAAGCCACTTTGTTCATTTTGGTGCTTTTTAAAATGCTCTAGAAGACCGTTTATTGTGTTCTGACATTATCTTCGAATAGTTGACAGGTGTGGTGTGTCGGTCTTGTTTTCTACAAGGTTTGTGCCGTAGGGAGAGGACATTGTTTCTCAGAGCGCCAGGTGCCCATGGACTGAGGACGGCAAGTACCAGTTGTTCCAGGATGGCTTCCCATGGTAGAGTGTCTGTTGAGAGCAGATCCCGGTGATATTTGTCAGCTTGGTCTCTGTCGCTGTGGCTTTCGTGATGTGTTTTCTTTTATACCACCTTCCCACGTGTTATCTGTCCATACCTTTAGGATGTAGGGAAGTGGCAGTGGTCTGGAGGGACATGGAGAACACGCCACCCAGGCCCCATAGGACAGACTTCTTTTCAGTGATAGCTGTTGACGGGTAGGCCTTGGCATTCCAGTGGATAGCAAATTCAGTAGGACATCAGAGAGGAGGCTTCTTTTTAGCTATAATGTAGTCAGTCTGTGATCAATTCCCTGGTCTTTTAAGTGCAGAAGAAATCTGTATGAGGCCTTTTGATTTTCGGAAGCCTGGAAAAGTAACGACAAGTCGTCACAGTATTTTGTGATACCCCGTGAGTGTCCTCAGCCAGGTGGCTGAGAAGTTCGAAGGTGCTGACTAATTGCTGGAGAAGGAGAAGGGAGCATTTAAGGTCACAGCTTTTAGATAATAGCTTGGGTTAGGAGTGGTAGCTCTGCAGACCATAATTCTAGCATTCGGGAGGTTGAGGTAGGAGGAGGGGGATGAGGGGTTGAGTTAAGAGGACCAGGAATTGAAAGCCATGCTGGTCCCACAGTGTCTCTCCTAGGAATAGAAAAGCAAGAACAGAAAACCAAACTAAAAACGTACTTGGGTAATAGAAGAGGGTAGTCTATTGAGAGGCTTCAGATTTCTTGATAGCTCTTTGAAGTGTGTGTGTGTCTGAGTGTTTACAGGATTAATGGCTTTGTCGTAGTGTGTAAACAGTGCATAGTGTTGAGCATGTGTCTCAGAGGATGTGTTGAGCCACTGCTTAGCACAGTGTGGGACAGTGTGGGTGTACCGTCCTCTACCTGCCAAATCAACAAAGGCTCAGGGAGCCTTTCAAACTCCAGGATTGTGAAAACCCTTCCTAGGGTTTGTTTATCTTCTTTGGAAATCCTCAATAACAAGTCTGGGAAGGCTCACCTTTCCCAGCACTATTACTGTTCTGAGAGGGGCTATACATTATGTTAGAGTTAGTGTAGTTCTCCATGGGAAGGCTGGCTTTTAAATGAGACTTGTTCAGCCCCTTCTTAGCCGGTGTTTCATTACCACTGAGGATTTACAATGCTGGAGCTCTGAGGAGCAGCTGGTAAGAATGCCAGCTTCGCTAATATTTAGAGTCATAAAACTCTGGGTATTGGACAAGCTCTTAATTACTCCGAATCTGTCTTTGTCTTAATAAAAGTTGGATTGTACCCACTAAAATAAGATGGGCTGTGTTTGCATTAATCTCCGAATGTAGGTTAATACCTTTTTAAAAGCTGTCTCTTAGACAAGAGACTTGAAAATTAATTTCCCATTTTTAGCTCCAAGTGAAGAGAGCTCTTCCACACGTGGAGTTTGAAGGACTGCCATTTTTCAGATGCTGCAGATTCAAGCCGAGACAACTTTGTTCCTCTCTATTTCCTTTTTCCTTTATGTAAAGAAAATACTTTCCCTTGACTACTTAGGGCTGTACATTGTTTGGTTTCTTTTTCCTGTTAATTGATGCTTATGGTAAACAGATGAGTTTTGTTTTCTCAGTGGATTTTGGTTCACTGGGGTAAAGGGCAGGATGAAAGGCTACGTTGTGGGGATCTGAAGGCATGGATGGAGCACAGTACAGTCCTGTCACACAAAGATTTGTAAATCCATCTAACCTGCTACTCATCTTCCCATCTGTCTCTCCATCCCCAACTACCTACCCACTCTGTATGTCCACACTTTCCGTTCCCCTTTACGATCTACCAGTCTATCCTTTCCACCCGTATGTCTCTGTCTGTCTGTCTGTCTGTCTGTCTGTCTGTCTGTCTGTCTGTCTACCTGTTATCTATCAAATTTTAACCTAAAATATCTGAGTGCTTTATTATTGGGGCTTTCCCCTAAGTGATAGGCACTTAGCTTACCTTCCTCAAGTACAAGACAGCTTTTTTTTTTTGTTTTTGTTTTGTTTGTTTGTTTGTTTTCTCCTTGTCTCCAGGGTATGCTGCCTATGTGAGCACTTTATTTATTTCCAGAGTTTATTTCTGTCTGTGGTACAGATGGTCAGTCTTAATTTTAACGGCATCAAACACCAAATGTCTGTATCAACTAAGGTCTTGTGAGTTGAGAGTCTCTGTCTGGCAGAGTGATGTTCTGTGCTTCTAGTGTAGGAGTATCCAATATCTTGTATTAATCTTTATTAGAATTGCTTAAGGCCACAGTGAGGTAGGGGCAGGTTTAAAGAAGTAAAAACAATCAAATGAAAGAAAAACCCACATAGAGCTTCCTCTTAGTAACGTTATCATTTGTTTTCCTGTATTTCAGTTTATTGATTTTTATAGATATTTCTATGATCAAATATTTATTTCTCCAATTAAGACATATTAGAGGCCTGTGTCAACAAACGGACATTTTGCCATATTTCCTCAGGGGATCCTCATTCAATTAACGTGGGATAGGTCACAGGAATCTGGTTCTCAGGATCAAACACATTTGATACTCAGACCAGTCTACGTTGAACCTTCTCAACATTACAGGTTTTGGGTGGTTAATTTGTAGGACAGAAGTTTCTTTCTGTACGTGAGCTCCGATCCAGTAGTATTGTGTAAAGAGGTTGTCTTTTCACTCACATTGCCACGTAGGGCAGCATGAGTTCTCAGGTCAGCTTCATTGGACTGATTTGGGGTCAGTGATAGAAGAATGAAGACCCCTGAATGGCCAGTTGTCTAGAATCTATCTTGGTGTATAGTGGGACTGGATGCAAGGCTTGCTTTCTCAAGGAGGCGGGCCCTCCCTTCTCTTCAGCAGTAGGCAGAGTTGTCTTGTGGGTAAATCAGGACTCTGGATGCAGTGGGATCTGAACAGTAATAGATCTAACAGGGGAGTGGTGCAGTAGACATTTATGAAATCTCCGCTCTTACTCTATGGCTTGGAGAGTGTCATTTTATATGAGGATGGAAGTGGGTTGAGGAACAGGGGCGGGCGAAGCCCTTCTCTTCCTCAAAGCTTGTGAACTCTCTCCTTCTCCAGAGGCACAGGGCTCCACAAAAGTGGCCACAGACACCACCAAGTGCGGTTGTTTGGAGGAAGTCTCTCGGAATGGTGTTTGCCAGCTTGGCAGTCAGTATAAGTGACTGGTCCAGAGGCCGGGGACTGATGGCTTGTTTGTTGAATGAAGAGAGTGGAGAAGGTGGCTCATTCAGTGCTGAGTGAGGCTCGGAGCTCCTTCTAGCCTAGAGTGTGTACAGTACCTACTTTACCAATCAGCTCTGAGGCTCCGGTACGGAAGGCACGAGCGCAGGGACTTGCGCTCCCAGCTCTTAGAACAGCACCTGATAACAGCGTTCATTTCTAGTGCTTCGGCAGGCTCTGACTGTAAGGCTGTCTTTCCAGTGTGTCTTTCCGTGCATTTGTGCTGTACTTACATTTCCTTAGAACTATGGGATCCTCGGCGTTATTGTCGAATTGACGAGTTTATCATTGAAGAAGGTGCGCTTAGTAAGGTGGTACCTTGTAAACTTTGTCACCTCCCATTTGGAGAAGAAATCTTTTATCTAGTTGTTTATCCAGTGATCTGTTTTGACCCTCTCTCTGACAAGCCGTTCCTTTGTGCTCCATGCCTAGCCCCTCCTTCCAGATCTGGACTGGGGCAAGGAGACCGAAGGGATGAAGGTAAAGCCAGGCCAGCTCCCGTTCTGGAGGGCACTGGCAAACCTGCAGGCTGATTTTTTTCGACTTGGACACTTCCCCAGGTGTTTTCAGTGTTCTGGTATTTTCCTGTTCTCCGAGAGAAGTGAGAATTTGCTCTAGGTTTATGGCCTAGATTAATGGGGTATTTTGTGAAGCCTCTGAAGTGTTATCGCTTCATCTTTATCCCTGCCTGCTATTCTGCATGAGAAGTGTTTGGATTACTGGAGAGGAACTATCAATTTACCTGTGTTACCCCGCGTCAGTTTAAAGCTGATTAGCATTTTGCATCACCTTTGCGGCTCATCAATCATGGGCTTTGCTTCTCAGCGTGCGTGCAGGCTGTAAGTCGGCAAGGAGGCCACTGCGGCATCTTGTCCTGGGATTCTGAGAATATCCTGACTCTTATGCCTTTAGTGCTTTGAGTCCATGAGAAGTGTCACTTCTTTGGGACATGAGTGAAAACTCCTGATGGATTTTCTCCGGGAGATCCCGTGAGTTGCTTTGGACAGAAGTCCATACTTAGATCACCAGGGCCACAGTCAGCCACAGGTATGGTTCACTGGATGCTTTTTCATTGTTTTTAAAATTCAAAGTTATGTAGCAATATTGACAAACCAGGAACTGTCATACAAACACCCACATTGGCATGACAAGAGAACTCCGTCGGTAGATGTTTGCACACAGCCTTGGGTTTCTCACCTAGAACTCAGGAGCTAGAAGATCAGAAGATCTGACAGCATTAGGAGTGCTATATGCCTGAATCCAATTGCTTCTCAGACAAGAGAAACACATTTTCTATTTTGCTTCAGATTCTGTTTTTTTTTTTTTTCTCAGCTACTCCATGGAGTGAGTCAACATTTATGAAAGGTAATACTTGAATTGTTGACTTTGCACAACTGTGTAAACAGATGATGTGGTTTGGTTGTTGGTGTTGTTTTGTTTTATTATATTTTATTTATTTTTTTGCCATTAAACTCTTAGACAGCTGTCTTAGTCAGGGATTCTATTCCTGCACAAACACCATGAACAAGTTGGGGAGGAAAGGGTTTATTCAGCTCATACATTCACATTGCTGTTCATTCCCAAAGGAAGTCAGGACTGGAACTCAAGAAGGTCTGGAAGCAGGAGCTGATGAAGCTTCCTTCCCCTGGCTTGCTCAGCTTGCTCTCTTATAGAACCCAGGAACACCAGCCCAGGGATGGCACCACCCACAAGGGGCTGGTCCCTCCCCCCTTGATCACTGATTGAGAAAATGCCTTACAGCTGGGTCTCATGGAGGAATTTCTTCAAGGGAGGCTCCTTCCTCTGTGATAACTCAAGCTGAGTCAGGTTGACAGGCAAAACCAGCCAGTACAGCAGCAGGGGCCATTTATTGAGTGTTTCTAAGGTTCTAGCATTGCATCAAATGTTTAAATGTTCATGGAGTTATGCTTGCTATGGAGAAGGCTCAGAGGTTAAAGTATGTAGTGCTCTTGCAGGGGACCAGCACCCACATATGCTAGCTCACAATTACCTGTAGCTCCAGTTTCAGGGGATCAAGTGCCCTCTTCTGACCTGCATAGGCAACGCACATGCATACATACAGCCACCCACATGCGTGTGCATGTGGACATACACACAATCTGTTACAAACCTTTAAAGAAAAACCTAATTACTCCAATAGTATAGATGAATACAATGAGGCAAAGAGATTGCTGAAGGCTGGCTGGCTAGTAGAAGCCAGGCAGGGTCACTGTGTGTACTCTGAAGGAGTCTCCTCTAAATCAGCTTTCTTGACAAGTTCGATAGTCTCTGAGCTCTAGCCTTCTCTTCAGCCAGTGGCCTACCAGGAACCGTGGGCTTTGCTTGAGAATGTGATTGGCAGTAACATGGCCCTTGAACCCTTACCTGTTTCTGGAGATGAGGACTGCTGTGCTCACAGCCGTCACTGCCCCCGCAGGACCCATGAATCTTTCTCACCCTCATGGCTTGGTCTTACTGTCTTTGCATGCTTACTTGCTGTGAATAAAAGTCGTAGCTATTGATACTTAAAATTAAATTGCTACAGGTATTGTCAATAGCTACACTGTTCATTGACCGCACATTACTAACTGTATACAGAGACAGTTCTAACAAGATGAGATATAGTTTACTCTGCCAGGCCAAAATTGGAACACTGGCTTCCTCCAAGAAGTTTCCTTTTGACTTGGGGAAAGTTGGGGGAACTCACAGGTCCTTTACTCATCTAAAAGAGCCAGGTTTTAGGGAACTCCTCAATCATTCTTCTGTTTAAGTTTCAAGATAGGAACGAAAGTTGTGCCTTTGACAGGATTGAAGGTGGGGTAAGTTCCTTACAGGGGTGTGTGTGTGTGTGTGTGTGTGTGTGTGTGTGTGTGTGTGTGTGTTCATGTGCACTTGGTGGTATGTGTGGAAGTGAGGTGGTTGTTGAATATATCTCTTCTGCTCCCCACCTTCTGTCTTTTGAGACAGGATTGCTTACTGAACCTGGAGTTTGGCCTTTCAGCTAGACTGGCTGGCCAATGCATGAGCCCAGAGACTCAAGTCTTTCTCTAGGGTTATAGATGTACACTACAGTGCACAGAGTTTTTTAGATGAGACTATGAGATTCAAGTTTTTATGCCAGTTCCTCTGCACCAGATTTTTTTAAAAAAATAATTAACTAGTTTGTTTATTTTATTTGTCTTTCCATTTTCTCTTCTTCTTTTCATTGTTAGTTTGCTTTCTGTACGTACTCGCGGCGGCATGTCTCTGTCCGAGTGCCAGGGTATAACGTTCCCGTATCATGTGCAGATTGTAGTGTCTTATGTGAATTTGTTGGCTTATAACCTCAGGAGACGGCTACTCTGATAGACAGAGAAACTGAAGCACCTAGAACGTACAGCAGTCCGTCAACTCAGGGGTTAGTTCATCTCCTCTGGTGAGCGAGAGTTGGCGGCCCGGTGCCCAGCAACTTGTCTCCAGGATGAAGCTGCTTGTGTGCTGAGAGTAAACATTGAAAGCTGCTGATGTGTGTATTTGGACAGAGCTGGGTTTCTCTAGAGGCCATCCGGGTGGCGGTTTGGTAGGCAGCGCAATTACGTGCTAGGCGGGAAGAAAGGAAAGGAACCCTGGCTTGTGTTTGTACCTGCTTACTGGTGAGTGGCAGGCATGATTGACAGCTGAATCAAAATGACTTAAAGCAGCGTCCCCCTGAGAAGCGCCATCGTAGTGGTTTCTCCTCTTTGTGGCCTGGGGTCCCTGGTGAATAGGACTTAGCTGTGATTCAGCTGCTGCTGTTCTTTTGGTAATCAGCACAGAGGAGGGAGAGGAGGGCTGCTATTAATGGCTTCGCAGTTTGCATTCTCCTAATCAGGTATCCCACAGTTATAAATGTGCATGCAAGATGTTCTCTGCTGTCCCTGGGTAGGTTTTTCTTTTAGGTGGACCGGACACTTAGCTTTCGAAGATGAAATGATTTATCAGGTTCTAGCCCAGGTAGGATGGATGAAGGTTGTTAGAAACCTCTAAGTGATGAAAGGAATATCACATGAAACCAGTCTTTGGGGGTGTGGGAGTAGCAACCCACCCTCTTTACCTCCCAATCCTCCTGCCGGGAAAAACTGTATCTAGTTAATATCTTTCAGATACTAAAAGTGAAATAGCAGAGTTATTTACTAGGCAGCTAAACGCAGATTCTCTCTCCCATTAGCTTTAATTAGGATGAAATCATACATTTAAATAACCACTTCTGTTACTAATAGCTGAACTTCTGATTCACTCCGAACCCCGGTAAATGCCTCTTATGATGTGAGTGGCCCACCTCTGAGTCATTTGCACCTGGGTTGCTACATTCAGGTTCCTCATGTGGTGGCACACATCTGGGATTGAAGGGAAGGCCTGGCATGGTGAATTTTGGGTGTAGAACGTCTATACTCTTCTTGGGGGTGGGGGGCAGATGGAGCAGACCATCTGTGTACCAAGGAGTTTTGCAAGTCGTGAGAAAACAACTAAATTCTACTCTTAATAGAAGCTCACTCTTTAAACATTGGCTTTTTGTATTATTATTATTATTATTGTATCTTTATTCATTTCTTCTGTGTAAACAAGCGCTGTTAACATTCACTACTGTCTAACATAGATGAAAATAAGCTATAAGCTTGAGCTTATTGAGATAAGATATGTATATTTTCTATCTCCTTGACACACAGGGTTTGCTTTTAGGGTTGTTGATGCTGCCCAGGTTGTGTGCAGAGAAGTAGTTTGTGACTGCATAAGCCTGTGTGTGTCTTGAGAGGAAAGGTTGAGCCTGCTTGCTGGAGGATCAGGAACCAATAAGCAGCTTCCCTTTACTCCCTGGTGGCGGACCCAGCTAATGAAAGAGAGGACCGCTAAACTCCCAGTTGTCATCCTGCCTGAGAAGACTTAATAGAAAGCCCAAGACTTTAGTGGGTCTGTGAGGTGGGGGCAGAGTGAGCAGAAGACACAGAGCTCAAAGTGGCATGACACCTACTGGGCATGTAACCTGCTTCCTGTCTCTTTGATCCTGGCAAGGTACAGCTGACCCCGTTTACCTCCTCTAGAAACGGGAATTGTGCCAGGTATTAGCTCTAGGAGACCAGCTGCTGCTCCTGGGCTCCGTAGCTTTTGATCAGGACATTGTTCCTAATGAAGTCTGACCAGCGTCCTTTGGACAGGAGTGAGTGACAACCGGTGTGCACGCACTCCTCTTGATTGGCAGCATTTGGGACTAGGAACCAGAGGAGGCTGGTAGTGGGGCTGAGGCAGGGATTGATGCCAGCTCTGATTGACAAGAGCTTATCTTCATTTAATTTTCTGAGGCACCGTGGTTAAAGTGTCAGGGGGTTGAAAGGAGAGACGCGATTGTAGAACACAATTAAAAATTCCTGACAAAACACACCTGAATCAAAAGCATCTTTCAGTAAGATTGCAGTGGACAGAGTCGTCGTGGTGTGGCTGTGCAGAAGAGGCTTTCACTCTCAATTAGAATGGTCATAGGTGGGGGTAGGTGTGGTTGTGAAAGCAATGCTTGCTGTCTGGATGACTGTCAGCCTCCTTGGAAAGGTTTCCTCTGCAGAGAGAGGCCAAGGAGGAGAGCGGTGGACGGAGGTGGCAGTTTGCTTATTGCCCTCATCGCCGGAACATTTCAGTCTTACTTAATTGAAGTTTATGTGTTTTGAAGGCTCGTGGCCTGAGGGTGTATGTGCAATACTCGGATAGGACACATGTCTCGTGTGTTATGGTGCTTTGTGAATAGGCTTGGAAACTGGTTTGGGACCCCAGGACAAGGGTCCGAGGTGCATATTTTACATATCAAAGCAGAAGTGACCTCCAGGTTCTCCCATCATCCCTCAGTCTCTACTGGATACCCTCCCTCCAACTCAGCTTAGGGGCTAGGCTGCTCCCTATAATATCCAGACATTGTCTGCCTGCCTGCCTGCCTGTCTGTCTGCCTGCCTGTCTGTCTGTCTGTCTCTCTCGCCCTCTCTCTCTTCCCCTCTTTCTCTTCGCTTTCTCCCCCCCACCCCACCCCATGACAACTTCCCCAGTCTCCTACCTTGGGGACAGTGAACTCGCCCACCCAAGAGCAGCTTTCCAACAAACTTGCTTTTAATATAATCTAATCTGGCTTGAATTGGCTCCTTTCACTGGCAGTGGAAAAACCAGAACCTTAGCACCACCGTTTTCTGTCCGGTTAGTACTTACTAGAGTTTCCCACTTCCCACTTTGATGTAATTTTAAAGATGTATATACTATTTTCTTTAACTAGTTACTCTTGAAGCCTATCAAAAAACTGAGTTTAACAATAAAAATGACCACCACAGTCACCCTCTCATCCCTATTCCTAACTTAAACTCGATCCTATATTTATTTTTCCTTTTATTTTCGAGATTATGATATAATTATATCATTCTTGTGTTCCCCTTTCCCCTTGAAACCCTCCCATATGTCCTTCCTTACCCTCTTTCGGATTCGTGACTTCTTCCCCATTCATTGTTGTTACACGCTGTCTTTGTACATAATTCTAAATAAAACCTGTTGGTTTTCAGGGCTGATGCTTTAAGTCCTCTTTCCTGGCTGTTTCCCTCGCTCTTAGCATTCCTTGGTTGCCTACAGTTCCTTGTGTAGTGCTGAGTCTTTCCCTGTCCACTTAGGCATGGCTGTTACTGCTGCCCTGGTTCAGGTCGTGTTTAGGGAGCCATGTTGGTGAAACGATGGGTGCAGATTAGGACAGTGATCTTCTTGCTCTTAGTCTTTCTCCCTTCTCTTCTGTAATGTTCCCTGGCCCTGAGGTCAGGAGTTGTTTTCTAGATGTAGCTCGTTGGATCAGGCTCCACCACTTCGCCTTTTGACCTGGTTGTGGTTTTCTGTCGTGGTCTTCGTTTGTTGCAAAGAGAATTTTTCTTGATGAGGGGTGGGGACCACTCTTACCTGTGGGTTTAAGGGCTAACATTTAAAATGGAGTTAGGGATTATGCTGTCTTAGGAGGGTGCTGATTGTAGGTTTCTCTTCAAGAGCCCTGGGTAGTTGGCTTGATTAGACATGTTACCATTTCCTAAACATTGTTTTTATTTTGCAGGCTTCTTTAGTCAATCTCGTTTTTTTTTGACTCTCAAACCTTCCTCCGAGTTTAATGTTCATCCTAGATGATAGTCTTTAGAATCTCCTTTAGTGCGTATCTGTTAGTAGTAAATGTTTTTCCTTGTTGTGTATTTAGGATATTTTTATTTAGTGTGTCATCTATAAAAACAGTTAGCTAGATATACAGTTCTTACCTTTCTTTTGGTACTGCTGTGTGGATTTCCTAAATTCCTATCTGAAGTCCTATGCATTTCCCTGACACGCTAATTCATTAGGTAAGAATGACAGCTACATTCTCATACCAGAAAGGAGGGAAGAGACCCTGTCTTCGTCGCGGTGCCTATTGAAGTTTTCTGCTATTCTTGGAACTGACTTCACTGAGAGTCGTTTTGATAATAGACAAAATCCTGAGTCAAATGTGGGACCTCTTTACTTCCTAGGTAATATATGTGTTTGCAAAGCTCTCTTACCTAAGACCCAGTTTCTTCACTGTGAGAAGATTAACCATATTTATTGTTACAGGGAGTGGCTGTGAGGTTGTGTAAGAACACATTTCACAAAGCCTCCTGTAGTGGGTGGTTAAGTGTAATTACTTATAATCCATAAATCATGTCTTTTATGATGTCCTATAGACATAAATGTTATCCACTTCAGTTGTTTCATACACTTGTAGTTTTAAAGAGGTTTTATTTTTAAGTGTGTGTGTGTGTGTGTGTGTGCGTGTGTGTGTGTGTGCGTGCGTGCATGCGTGTACATGCATGTAAATAATCGTAGAAGGCAGAGGAGGGCACTGGATGCCCCTGGAAATGGAGGTGCAGGTGGTTTTGAGCTGCCTGATTTAGATGCTGGCTCCTTAGCTTAGGCTACTTAGAGCAGCCTCTTAACTATTGAACCATGTCTCCAGCCCCATATATGTATCCCCTCCCCCAACCCACCCTGAGGCAGGGTCTTACTGTATAGTCATGGTTGACCTGAAACTTGCTGTGCAGACCATGCTGTAATTTAACACCAGGATTCTGTTTTTTGAGTCTTAGATTTATTTTTAACTTCTGAGAGCGTCTGTCTGTCTATGTATATGTGGGTATATGCAGACGCTGGAGGAAGCCAGAAGAAGGTGTTGGAGTTCATGGAGCTGGAGTGAGTTATAAGTTGTTGAGAGCTATCTGAAGTGGATTCTGAAAACTGACTTTAAGCCCTCTGTAAAATCAATACATACTATTAGCCAGTGAGCCATCTCTCCTGTCCTGTGCTTTGTTTTGAGAGAAGCTCTCAGCATGAATTCCTGGTTGGCCTCATCATTGCCATGTAGCCCAGGCTGGACACAGACTCATGATAGCCTTTACCTCAGGCTGGACACAGACTCATGATAGTCTTTACCTCAGCTTCCTGGGTGCAGCTGATATTATAGGTTTGAGCTACCCCAATTGGCTCTCTAATTCTTTTTGAAATAATCTATTGCTTAGAACTTTTACAAGGAAGTCATCAACAAGATAAACAGGCTCTTATAAAATTTAACTAGTTATTTTTTGCTATTGTCACACACACACACACACAGACACACACACACACACACACACACACACACACACACACACACACACACACACCCGTCTGGTTTTTTGAAACAGAGTCTCTCTGTGTACCAGATTCCTAGCTGCTTAGCTGTCTGGGATTCACTTTGCAGACCAGGCTGGCCTCTAACTCACAGAGATATGTCTGCTTGGGTTAAAGGTGTGTGCCCCATGCCTGGTGTTGTCCTATAGTTTTAAACAGTACCTTTCACAAAGTTCTGAACTCATTGAACTGCTTCTTGAGGACAAAGTCCTGGCTCTCTGAGGTTCAGTCTATACACCTTTTCATAGTTCCTGTTGCTTTAGAATACGTAGTTTAACCTTCTCCTCAGCAAGCTAGTGGTGGTTGAGAGAGCGAGGAACTCTGTCCACACATGTAGTGCACAGGTTGGACTATACAACTGATGATTATCCAGATGGTGGAAACCTGAGGTTCAAGATTACCATCCGCCCCGTCTCACTGTCATATTTAAAGGTGGAGTAGGTCCAGGATGTCCTATTGTCCCGCTTGGGAGCAGCGACTCTCCTGTTATCAGAACTTAGTCTATGAAATTTGAAGTGCACTCTGCCCTGTGCTCTGTTATGACTGCATCCAAGCATTTTAATCAACTTGCTTTCATTGGAGTGTACAATTTTTCTTCTCATTACATCCGCAAGCTCTCAAGTTTACAGACACGATCTCCCTGGCTAGACTAATATTACATGACCATTCTTGCATGCAAATTCAAAATTTAATATCTTGCTGCAGGTCTGTTGAGTTTTATGCAAATTCAAATATAGATTATATTTTGGAGCTGTAAGTTAGAAATTACATTCCAGGGAAGAAGTAATATTTGTGTGGGTTTAGAAAAACTAATCTTGCAGTTTTGCGTGGTGCATGCCATTTTTTTTCCAGAATAAATGAGATTTTGGGTATTCTGTATGGGTTTAGAAGATGTCTTGCTAACAGCAGTGCTACAAATATTAAAAGGATAAAAGCAATGACCAGTCTACATATGATCTTTAAAATTTTTTTATTGTTTTTTTAGTTATTGTTACGGAATCATGAGTTTTAGTATAATACTTTAACTTGATATCAATTTTAAATGACATGTACTATCTTATCTAGGTCATTCAGGAGTAACAGGCTTCTCCCAGTGACTCATTCATTGAACACTGTGTTACAGAAAGGTATTAGGTACATGGCTCAGCTCTTGGCTTTAATAATGTACTGATGAACCAATCTGTCTTCCTGAAGCTTCCCTTTTGCTTGCATGGTTCTTTGATAACTCTGAACGAGGCAGGAGGATTACCATAAGTTCAATGCTAGCTGAGGTTTCACCGTACTTCCAGACCAGCCTGGGCTTTGTAGGGAAACATTTTTCCCAAAATAAATACATAAATGAAGAAATGTCAATGAATATACATTTTGGTATATATATTATGATATAATTATATATTATATGTGTGGGTGCTTGCACGTATATGTATATGTGTATGTATGTATAGTATTACATAACATATTTAGTATACCAATCAGTATACAGTTTCTATTTGAGAGCATATTTCTCTGACTCTTATTCTTGTCTATAATTCCTTTAGAATTTTAACTTCATGAATTGAGTTCACCCATATAAAGTGTGTATGTCTGTGGCTTTTAGTGTTATTGACAGAGTTGGGCACATACCACCATAGTCAATTTTAGAATGTTTTCATCACCTTCTAAAGAACCATGCCCCATTACTTATTATATGCATATTCTCATCTCATATCATATCCTCCCTCCCTTTCCCGTCTTGTTAGCTGTGGACTCTGTGCTTTGACGTGTGGCTGCATTTCGGCCGCTCCCGGAAGCAGACACTTGAGCTGCCCCTGCTCCACCGCGTTTGTCTCTTTGGGTGCTAAAGCGGCTGCTGAAGACAGCTCAGGAGTTCACCAGCTTGGCCTTTCAGATGGCAGCTTTGTTCAAAACTGCTCTGTACTGCTTAAGTTATTTGTTTTACACACACACACACACACACACACACACACACACACACACACACACACCAGAGTTCTCTCTAGCTTGCGGCTTCTCTGCTGCCATGTTGACAAATGTTGCTTCTAGTGAAATACACAAAAATAAATAACAGTGAGGGAGAGGGTAGCGCGGAGCTAAGTGAATTCATTTTGCCTCTTGAGTGCCATTCTCATTTGTTTTAAAAACCACCCTGGCTTTGCAGGCAGGAAAGGAGGAGGCAGGGGAGCTGCAGGAGAAAAAGGGGCTACATTGGATTCCGTGAATTGGGCCGCAGGGGCTGATGGGCCAGACAGCTTGAGAAATATCTAGAATGGAGATCCTAGGGATAGAGGAGTTCACAAGGAATCCTGGGAAGACCTCATATCATTTCATTAGATTGGAACAATATTTGGGCACTGCTCTGAGTTTCCTTGTTATGCACCCCCCACTCCCCAAATTTCAACATTGATAACACTCAAATGTAAGCCTTGGCGGACCACTGTCTTACGGGGCGTGTGCATGAGGAAGCAGGACAGAGCAGGGACCCGGGCGAGAAGGCCAGTAGCATGCTAAGGAGCCATCCTCCCAGCAGCGTTATTTCATTAGGTAGCATACGGAGAAAGGTTGGCTTTATCTCTGACTTTACAGACTGGAGACGTCGGGGTTTTGAAGATTTCTAGCACTTGTTTGCTGGAGGTCACTCAGTTCAGAAGAGGGTGTCAGATCCCCTAGAACCGGAATTATGGGTAGCTATGGGCTGCCTGACGTGGGCACTGGGAATGGAACCCTGGTCTTCTGCAAGAGGAAGAACAAACGCTTTTTTACCACTGAAACACTTTTCCAGCCCCTGCACTGTTCTTTACGAAAACGGCCACACATGCTATTCTATAGGATCATGCAAGAGACAAAAAGGAGGGCCCATGGGTGCAAGAAAGAAGAGTGGGCAAACACATCCAAGAGTATCTGGACGGTGCAAATTGGTCTTGAGGATTTTTGTTCTGTTTGTTTTTTAAAAGCATACAGTTGGGTGGACAGGGAATGGGGACATAGATCAGGGAGGAGATGGGGGCGCATGGATATGATCAAAATACATTGTACTAAATCCTCACGGAACCAGTAAAAAATAAAAAGAGTAAGTATCACAGATCCTGGAAAAAAAAAAAAAAGAAGAGTGGGCAAAATGATGCATTTTTAGCCTAGGCTCCAGGCCTGGGCTGTAAGATAGCGCCTGCATGATCGTTTGTCAGCACGGGCATTTCTTTTGTCACACAGGAATAGATACATTTGCTCAGGTAAATGCACTGTAAATGCATTGCCAGAGGAAGTCATGGAAAGTTCAGATTGCAACAGCCTGAAACCCAAATTATTTCAGTTCACATCCTGTCTCTATCACAAGGGGTGGATACCTGGAGTGGGCTCCGTCTTTCTAGGATCCTCTAAGTTTGCGTCTTGAACATTTGTAAATATAGTGGTTATCCTCCTCATGGAGCTGGAGGGATTAGATGTGCTATTCAATTTCCATAAAGCTCTTCCCACATCCAGGTGTCCCTTGGGCGTTGGATTCAGGAAACCATTATCATCCCATGAATACCATAAACTAAGGCCGTCTGATTCCTTTGCATAAAGCAGCCAGATCTTTGCATATAACCCATATAGGGCTTTTGGAGTACTAACCTCCAGGTTACTTATAGCACCCAATAGAATGTAAACGGCACAGGAATAGCTGTTACAGCGCATTGTTTAGCGGAGAAAGATAAGAAAATAGTTTGTCTATGTTTAATGGAGCCACGGGCTATTCTTCTTAGAGTTTTCTACAATCCTCGTTCAGTTAAATGTTTGCATATAGAGCCTGAGGGTATAGAGCACCAGTCACTGAATAAAGTTATATTTTTCAATCATTATGCTCTCTCCAGGTGCTATTTTTCACATTCTAACCTGATCCTTTCTAGCGGACCGAAATTTTAGCTCCTGAGAGCTCAGGCCAGTGCCCTGTGCTGTTCTGCAGCCCTTCCTGTGAGTTCAGCTTCTTCCCTTGTTCTTAATGGTGTTTTCCATTAAGGGTGGTGGTGTAGAGCGCTGGGAGAGCAAGCGTGTTAGAGGGGGCTCCGGCTGGCTGTTGAGGTGTGTGCTTTCCCACTGGGAGGAGGCAGCACTTGTCAGAACACATCTTTCCCTTGTCCAGGTTTCTGTTGTACAGATGGGACTAGCATCTCTCTGGGCCCTTTTCATGAGGGTACAAGCCAGGGCTGTCACTTACCGAGCCAGGAATAATACCAGTATTGGTCTTTTCCTTCTATTTCTTTTTATAGTAGGCACTAATCAATCTGCAGTTAACTCTGTATCTAATTTCTGAATCAGATGCCATGAATTACTGCCCCCGAATGTGTTTGCCAATAAAAGGATAAGTTAAGGCTTTTAATCAATGCTTCTTGTGCTCAGTATTTAAGGTCAGAGTCTCGCGTGAGACTTATTTTGATCTCGATAATTGTTGGGTTAAAAATGAATGGTTTTTGAAACTGTGACACTGTGGTTGACTCGAGTGAATTAATCTTTGAGAAAATGGAAAACTGTCAATTTCATGAGTTCTCTTGCTCTCCAGTTGTCCTTCGGATCACTTATGGGAAAATACGACTTTTACGTGGGAGGCATTCTTTCCCATGGAGAAGGGTGGTAAGAGACTGACACACATTTCAAAGGCCTTAACCCTGGAAGAGCTGAAGGGGAATCAGAGAGAGGACATAGGGATGCCTCACATTGTCAGAGAGCATGGATCTCGAGTCCCTGTTCTTTATGTTTTAGGCGACAGTATAACTTTTTAATGCTGTGTCTTTGAAACATCTCTCTCACAGTAAGCTCAGTTCCCTGACCAAGATCTACATATTGCTTGAAATAAACAGAATGTAGAGACAGTCAGGGTTTAGATCCAGGCTCTACTGAATGGCTGGGGCCAAGTTACTCTGCTCCTTGGACTCTCTAGGCTTTTATAATTATAAATTGGGGAGGGCAGTTGCTTCCTCACAGTTGGGAAACAAGTTGGACGGCTTCCAGAGCAGTGTGAGGTACCTGGCACAGGAGAGGTGCGGAAAGGGGATCTCCTTCCCCTTCCTCGCAGAGTTCACCTGGCTCCCCGTGGTATACGTGTCTGGGTGCAACCGGATATGTGTCACGTGGAAATGTTCTACCTGTGGCATCAAGTTCGGATTGTTGTCAGCCAGGCAGAAGCCATTTAGTTCTGGCAAGGTTCAGTGACAATTCTTTTCTTCAGGGACCGTTTGGGAGTCAGGAGACTCAGGGTCTCAGCGGAGAACCAGGTTCTCTTCTGGCTAATAGCATATTGCAGGTCCTTCCAGCGTCTCCTTCTCTGTGGAGTGGAAATGCTGACAGCTTGGGCTTCCGTGGGGCTTCATTGTAGGTGTCTCCGATGTGCTGCCCTTCCATGTATCACGGTGCTCCTGAACCATGTGGGGGTCTTTAATAACATGATAGTACAAGTCTGTATCCCTTCAGTTCTGTTGTCTTTCTAAGAAGGTACTTAGGAAAATGATCTTTAGTTCCAGGAAGGTCTGTCTGCAGTCTACAGCTAGAGGGGCTCATACCAGGAAGGTGAGACAAGCTGGCTCTGGTTTCACTGAACTCAAGCTCTCAGACCTATAGGCCAGTGAACAGGTACCGCACACCATCGTATTGTGGGCCTTTTTCCTATCACAGGTTGGTTTCCTGTGGCAGAGTCATAGTGGCCTGTTTACTTTTGTCCCATTTGTGACAGTCTTTCTCAGTGACCTTTGGGGAGACAGTTCTGGACCTGCCTATTGTGTTGATCTGAGTAGGGTACCCCCCTCCACTCTCCCTCCCCGCCATCATGGGTGATTAAACTGGGGTCAGGTGCTGCAGAAGGTCAAGCAGGCCTGTTGTCCCTGCCTTTCCCTGTCCTGACCTCAGTGACGTGTGGAGAGCGCTTGCAGCAGAGTGCAGATGACACATGTCTCTGGGCAGCCGGGGAGGGAGGAAATGGAGTCTGCTAGAGCTGCCATCTCTGTGAGGCTTTTGGTTTTAGCTGAGTAGAAGAAGGTAGGGATTAGTGACGGATGAGAGGTTGCAAGAATAGTTCAAGACAAGGCAGAGGATGGAAATGGAGCTGGGAGGAGCCTCGAACGGCAGAATCAGGAGATTTCAGGTGGGAGGCTGTGTGGGCTTTTCTAGGTCACTGCCATTGAAGGTGTCAGGGAGAAGCTTTGAGAACTTCTGCGTGTGTGAAGGGACCTGACACAGAGTGCTTGCCTTGTGCCAGGGACTTTTAACTTTCCTGCATCTATTAGCTCATCCACCCCTCGGAGCTGCGAGGAGGGGAAGGCAGCCTGCCTCACCACTGTGCAGACAGAAACAGAGGTTCAGTCGATAGTACCTTACCGGAGGCCCTTCAGCAGCTGTCAGTCGTAGGGTCAGTATTCAGCCCCAGCCTTTTCTTTTCCCATGACAACACACTGTGGCCCCCCAGAACACAGCCCTCTGGAGTGATTTTGCAATGACTTTGCAAGGACTGGCCTGTTGATAGTGATCTCTTTCCGTATTCCCCCTGATGTGAGGGAAGACAATAAGTTGTTCACCTGAGGGATTAAAGACCAAAGCGGGGGCGTTAAGGGAAGTGACAAGGTCACACATCGCGTGGTTTGGGGGGGCATCAGGCTGAGGTGAGGCTTGGAGCTGTAACCCGTGCGGCATAAAACATTCGCTAGCCCCATTTTATTAAGCCACTCTTTCTAGTTTGTGAATCTGTAAAACTGTCAGGGAAGAGGGTAAGTGCCCTGAGGCCAGGATGGCAGCCTGATTGTGTCGCATAGCCTGGTGAAAAGAAGTCACCTTCACCAAAATCTCATCATTTTCCCCTAAGCCTGGAGCTTGAGCTCTGGGAAAGCGCTCACTGAACGTTCTTCCCTTTACCTGTAGTTGCTGAAGCTAAGACACGAAGCTCTTCATGGAGCTTCGTGTTTGTTTAATTTTACGAGTCTGATGTTATCTGTTGTTTGTCCCGGCTGACCTGGAGTGTCACCAGGAATAACAAAGCGGTGAGGACAGCTGTGGGAAACCCTTGCTAGTTACACTGGACTCCTAGTCCCTGTCTATCAGTTCTGACAGTCAGCGGTTCCCAGCGCAACCCTGTGGGGGGTTGGGTGATCTTTCTCACAGGGGGGTGTAAGACCATTGGAAAACACAGATATTTAGATCATGATTCATAATTGTAGCAGATTTAGTTAGGAAGTATCAGTGAAAATAACTTTACGGGTCGGGGTCACCACAACGTGAGGGATTGTATTAAAGGGTCACAGTGTTAGGAAGGTTGAGAAGCACCGTGTAGAATGGGGTCTGAGAGAGGGGCTAGAACTTTGTTTTTTACTTGGATGGGTGCTTTGGCAATTTAGCATGAAGAATGAGATGACTGGGGCTGGAGAGACAGCTCAGTGGTTAAGAGCCCTGACTGCTCTCTCAGAGGATTGCAGTTTGATTCCTAGCTACCTACCTGGCTGCTAACGAATGTTTATAATTCATAGCCTAGGGGATCTGACACTCTTTGCAGGCCCCAGACATCCATACAGGCAATGCATTCATTTGTGTGAACTACAGTTGAGAGGGCTAGTGATGACCAAGATACAGTCAAGGGACTCACTACACATTTTGATGATGTCATTTTTTTTTTAATAGATGGCGATTCCTAGACGTCATAGTGCTTTCTTGGTGGTTTTTGCCCCACAAACACACACCATGGTTTTGCCAATCCCCAGCTACTTTGTGCTTCCTCTCCAGCAGTTACAGAGTAGAGATCCGTAAAGCCGGCATTGTGACTGCTTGG
The DNA here is from genome assembly GCF_021556685.1 of Rattus norvegicus. NCBI lineage: Eukaryota > Metazoa > Chordata > Mammalia > Rodentia > Muridae > Rattus > Rattus norvegicus. The sequence continues at coordinate 31,267,144 of NC_141545.1, forward strand.
CAGGTAGGGATGGATGGCTAAGTGGCTGCCCACACAATTGATACCTTGTATGACAGGCTGGGGTGCCATCCGGCTTCTGCAGTCAGGCTGCCGAGTAACCAGAAGAAAGAAGTGGCAGTCATTTACAGCGTTGCGTTCAGTCTTTTACAGATGTGCTTACAGTTCTAACAAAGGCAGAGGAACAAATTACAGGGTGGGAAAGAAATGCCTCCAGGCAGCCTGCTAAAGTCTCGGAAGGAGGAAACCGCTGTTTGTGTGTTTTAGGAAGGCTAAGCCCTTGCTTAGGCAGCAGCAAGCAAAATATTGGCATTCACTTCTGACTTGGGGAAGGCATCTCTGGAGTCAATAGAAGGAAATGCCTGAACCTCCCTCAGAAAGGAGAGCTGTGGAAACACAGAGGATTACCTCACGATAGCCTTTTGTGTGTTTGAAGCCACTAGTGAAATCTGCTTCCTCTTCCAAACCAGGAAGCTCCAGTGTTTTTTACCTCTATCACCTCTCTCTCATGTTTTCGCTGTCCTTTGTGATTCCTTTGCTTTGAATAATACCAGTAAAAATGTATGTCTTGGCTGGGGAACGTAGGTCAGTTGGTTGGTAGAGTGCTTTCCTGGCGTGCATGCCTGTGTTCAGTCATTAGTACAACATAAGCTAGGTGCGCGTGCCTTGGGCTCCTAGGACTTGGAAGGCAGATGCAGGAAGGTTAGAAGTTCAAGGCTAGTCTTGAGCCTCAGATACTTGCATTGGAGATGCTGTCGCACAAAGGTAGTGGCCCAAACCAAACAACAGCAGAATGGTGCCCTGCAGGGCTTGCTTTCCAGGAACGACTACTGTCGAGTGCGAAGCAGAGCACATGTCCTGTGTTATTCATGGTGAGGTTGGACCGGTAATCACCATGCGTTCCACTCCTAACTGGGTCTTCTTACCTGCGTCAAATGTTGGTGCCTCTAACGTCTGAACATGCTAGGTATCAGGACTAACCTCTCAAGTGAGGTTACTTTTACTCTTTATATCAATGAAACGTTGTATGAGACCTGCCTGTGGATGGGAAAGTCCATTAGGATGCATGACTTCCTTAGGTCATCCTGTTCACTCCGAGTGATCTCTAGATTACTTATAGTGCTGACACTTGTAAGTACTGTGCAAATGCTTTTTATAGCAAGGAGACATTTCATATATTAAAGGACACCGCAACCTTTTGTTTTTGAGATGGGTTTCAAGTAGCCCAGGCTGGCCTCAAATTCATTCATTTTTTTAGCCAAGGTTTGCCACGGGTTCCAGTTCTTAGACGTCTAGGTCTAAAAGCAGTCTGCCGAGGGAGCCGTGTCGCTCAACCTTGAGAGACCATTGTTTTTCCATGGGCTGTTCGCTGTTTGGTTTGGGTGCAGAGCCTTATGTCTTGCTGGATGATTGAATAAGGACTAGATTTGTTCAGAAAACTTTGTTCTGAAAATGTTGCTGCTTCCATTTTAGGAAAAAGATGTGGCCGGGATTTGCCAGTTTGTACAGCGACTCTCTGAAAAGACACCTCAGGAGTCCCCCACTTGCTCCTTCCTTCTACCTTGACCTCTTTTCTTCTCTGCCGTCTTCTCGCTCACTCAGCAGATGCCTTTTCACAGTCTGCTGAGAGTGAAACCTTAGGCTAAGTGCTGCGGCTCTGAGAATAAAGCACACAAATATCTCTCACTCTTAGGATGCCAAGGCACACAACGCCCCAGGAGTGAGGTTTTCTTGTTGTAACAGGTCTGCAGAAAAGCATGTTGGGTGGATGGACAGTGGTATTGCGAGTGCCAGAGACTTGCTGGTTGGTGGTAAATAGTCTATTATTTCACTCCCTCTATTGTTTATCTAGCTACAGGTCTCTGATAAGAGTCCGGGCAAGGTTTTGTCAATTATCTGTTCTGTCTCCTTTCTTGAAATTAGGTGAGATCCCTTTGATTTATTTGGAGAAAGAAATGGGAAACACACATGAGGTTTCTACTCTCTATCTGTTTTTCTCTAATGTTGTTGAAGTCTCATGGACTTTATAGACTTTTGTGTTGTGTCATTTAAGAATTGCATTCACAGTTGATTAATTATCTTGTGTTGGGATGGGTGTACGGTGTCGTAGCAAGAATGTGGATGTCCGAGGTCAACTAGATCAGTCTTTTCCCTTATCAGAGAAAGGCCTCGCCTAGTATTAGTCTTCGAGGCAGTGTTTTGAACTGGTTGTAAGAGCTGAGAGATGGCCAGGTACTGAGATGCTGGTTTGGTCCAATACTCGACGTACGAGAATGGTCTCTTAGCAAATACAGCCCACCTCTGTAGAAGGATAGATTGATCTGAAGATATGTGAGGTAGCTAGCATACAAGCAAGGTTGATAGCACATGCTGCCACCGCTGCTCCCGTTCCTCTTCAGTGGCTGGTGTGACTGGTGTGTGCTGTTGTTCACTTTGGAGTATACCTTGAACTTCCTGGCTTAGGCTGTGTTTTTAGGAAGGGAATTCATGATAAGCTCTAGGTGGTTCCCCTTCCCAAGGAGTCTGAATCACATCTAAATCTGCCAATGGTAGAATGACCAGCATTCCTTCCAGGGAAAACATGCCAGGAAACTGTGCACAAAGGGTTTCTTAGGACTTCAGTAAAGCCCATCGACACATGGCTGGGTAAAAGACTTAACGGTTTCCTGACCTTTCTGTGTCCCTTTAAAAACTGCCTTTACTTGTCTCAACTGTAGAGGTTCTTTTCTTCTTGTTGTTTGCTCGTCTGTGCTGTACAAGGAGGGAGGTCAGACTGTTGGCTTTCCTGGTAAGAGGTTGGCAGAAGCGGCAGCGGCGGTCGGGGTGCGTCATCTGAGTATAGACTCAGTCCAACTTAGATGCACACCCCGCTGTTGCTACTTCCTGATTTACACCTTGGTGGCACGCTGTTGCACCAGGTGACAACAACGGGCGATGCACGTATCCATGAAGCTGATGCTAGCTATAATGGCAAGGACACTTAAAGAGCGTCAGAAAACACCTCGTAAGCAGTTGCTTATTGGCTCCACGGGGAAGACATACAAGGGGGTAGTTCCTGCCTTCTCCATTCAGTACATGGAAAAATTGAATTGCAGAACGAGAGATAATTTCCCCAAGGCCGAATATCTGTCTGCTCTGTGAACTCATATACTTACTCGTTTCACTACATCCTTAGACAGTTGAGAAACATGGCTTTAGTAATTTGTGGTCAGGGCCTCAAATACCGATGCCATCCCTGTCCAGGCACATTCAGTGCCCGAGAATAGGTGCTCTTCTGAGTGATACTTTTTTTTTTTCCTTCTGGTAAGCCTGTTACGTCATGGTAGAGCTTTTAAAAGACTCTTTTATTCACCCCTTCTCCATAGAAAGATCTCGTTTCCAAGTCTAGAAAAGCTTTGAGAGGTTTAATCTAAAACCTAACGACATGGCCTCTCTTGATTTGTGTGAGTCTTTTAGAATTATATGCATGCTCGTGTCAGCATCGGGCTGCAGTTGTCTTCGGAGGCCAGGAGAGGGTGTGGAATCCCCTGGAGCTCAAGTTACAGAGGTTGTGAGTTTCCTGATGTGTGTAGGCTGCAACTTGAACTCGGTCCCTTGGCAAAAGCAGCAGGTGCTGCGAATTGCTGAGCTGTCTCTCTCTCCCGGCTCTGTGGTTCATTTTGCCTTTTGATAATCAAGGTGAGCACAGTATGAATAGAGGCCTCTAAAGTTTGTTTCCGACTTTCATGTTTTGATTTCTCACCTAGTAAATGAAATAAAAAGATAAAGTGCTTATTGCAATAGGAAACAGAATCAAAACCACCCTTTCTTTCATGAAGTTGCTAATTATCTTTCATCAGTTAAGAACCTGGCTAAAACACACAGATTATATTCTGTGTGAAACTCATTTATACTGACTCCAGCCTTAAACAGTCTCATTGGGGACTGCCCCCTCCCCAGGATAGGACTTATTTTATCACAAGAGTAGGGGACTCATAACTGCACACTCTAGAGAGACACTCTCCTAATCCACTTCCATTGTTTCTTTCCAGACCATTGCTTGCTTTCTCGAGGGACTCATTAGGGTCAGAGACCTAACTCCCACGTGCAAAGAATTCCTACTAATTCAGAAACAATGGCAAGGCGTCCTCTAATTATCTACTATGGCAGAAAGAGGCAGACACTGAGATACAGAAACCTTGATTTGTATACCTGTAGCACTGTCACTTGACTTATAATGGGCCGTGCTTCCTAGACATGCTAGGACACCAACTCCATGTAAGATACATTCTCCTGGAGTTTGCCAATTCCTCCTTCACAGTTGGCCAACCAACTGAAAGAACGAATGCTGAGTTGCTTTTACTGTGCTGCCGTGGGTCTGTTTGACATACTGGAGTTCACAGGTCAAAATAATCTCTAACTTGAAAGGGTAATAAATGCATGCTTCAACTGCCTGGAAATACCCCCCAAACTGTTCTGAAAGGAACTGGGCACCAGTTCTGAGGTTTAGCCTTGGTTCCCTGGCTAGGAGAATTGTATCAGATCCAGTGTGCCATCATCTGGCAACCTAGAGCTATGTAAGGGCTGTACCTTCCTTCCATCACACCACTTCTTTGAGTGGCATGTTTGGCTGGCTCCTGAGGCTGTGACTGGAATTGAAACACACTGCTTGTTCTTAAGGCGGTGCCTGGCTGTGGGGGCCACGGGTGGCTGTCGTTCTTCATTGTCTATTGATCCGGTCAGTTAGAACGACAGCATTCAATAGTTCAGTCCTGTCAGGCATTCTGAGGGGTTGTCTTTCTGTGCATCGTATTTTCTTGATGTCCTGGTACAGAGGCGGGGCTGAGGGGAAGTTTTGGTTGTTTATAGGACAGAGTGGGTTGTAGATTTTGAAATCAAAGAGGAGTTCAGAGACGTGCTCCTCCGAATACGGAGGGGATTCTTCAAACCCTCAATGAACTTTGTAGGTTCTATAGTAAGGGTGGTAGCTGGGCGAGCTGGTGAGTAGAATCGGAGCCAGCAATCGGTTGAAGTTCTCCCTGCTACCTCGTGTTTATTCTGCTTCCCTCACTTGGTCTCCATACTCTCGGCAATGGAGGCATCTGGATAACCCTGTTGCCTCTAGTTTAGGTCTTTGGTGGATAGTGAAGGGAGTCGTTTGTACTTACCCGTCTTACTTGCTTCATATGTTCTCTTGCCAGAGTATTTTTGTTGGTTCTGAGGTCACGGAGGTGTGTGAGCACATTCTCACCTTTACAAAATGTGCACTCTGGTGTGGTGTTGGTACTGCAGTATCTTCTTAGAGGGACCCCGGCTACTCTGCTGCAGTCGACGGCTGAGAGAATGCAGAAGGACTCAAGTCCTCTTCAGTGTTGTCGTCGATTGCATTTTTCTGTGCCTCAGTTACTCTTGTCTGTAGTATTAGGGCAACGCGCCCTATGTAGTTACTTACAGAGTCCTTTCCACTGCTGTCATTTATGACTTGACTATTTCCAAACATTTTAGCCTCGTTGTCTTTAACAAGTGCTGTGCCGTGAGCCATATTTGCATGTTTTTTTAAACTTAAATTTAAAACTTTCGATCGACATAGTATTTGCATATATTCTTATGATATAGTGAGATACTTTAATACATCTGTGCCCTGCAGTCATGGAGTCATAATTAGAGCATAACTGTCACCTCCAGCATTTGGTATATGTGCTAGGAACATTCACAGTCGCCTCTTAACCTACAAATTACTGTTAGCTGTAGTTATAACCTACCGGGTTGTTGAACACCAGGCCTTAATTTTGTTTTATACTTATCACCCAATTCTTTGTCTCCTTCCCATTCCTCTTCTCAGCCTCTGGCCACCACTGTTTCATTCCGTATTTTTATAACACCATCTTTTTAAGTTTATCCGTGTGAGTGAGGACAAGTAATATTTACCCTCTCTCTGTCCCGTTTATTTCAGGTCACACGATAATTTCCAAGCTTAACTATGCTGTTAGAAATGACAGGGATTCATACTCTTTGTTTAGCAATAGGATAAAACTCCCATGCTCTATGTCCACACCATCTCCTCATCTGCCTATCAGGGGATACTTAAGTTGATTCCTTGTCTCGGCATTTCTGAGTAGTGTCATAAGAAACACGGTTTGCTTGTTAATTTTAATATCTTTTTTTTTTTTTTTTTGGTTCTTTTTTTCGGAGCTGGGGACCGAACCCAGGGCCTTGCGCTTCCTAGGTAAGCGCTCTACCACTGAGCTAAATCCCCAGCCCCTAATTTTAATATCTTAAAGATGGAGAAGTTAGTTGTTACTGGAGAATTGATATTTTCACTTAGTCATATAGAGTTAAAAACTAGTGAATATATAAGTCTTACAAGGCATATTTTAAAATATTTTAATTGTAAAAGCATTTATTCGGTGAAGCATGGTGACACAAGGGCTTCTGGCAATACAGTTAGTGTTGAAGATGAAAGAATGGAGGCTTGGCTTTGGTAATATTTTTAAGAGTGCAATGTAATACATGTCTCAAAAAGTTGGAACACCCACATTTTAAGGGGTAGTGTGTATGGAGAATATGACATCAGTAGGAATCATTCAAGCCTAGGGATTCAAGGAGAGTGTGGACGAATTAGCAAGACCTGGTCTTGTCCCAGAAAAGAAGCAACAGTAATGAAATGATTATTATTGTTTGTGTGTATGTGTAATGTATGTGTATGTCTGTGTCTGTGTGGGACGTGTGAAGGCCAGCGGTAATGTATGTGTAAGTATGTGTATATGTGGGATGTGTGAAGGCCAGAGGTCAACAATGCAACGTCTTTATTTTATTTTATTTTATTTTATTTTATTTTATTTTATTTTATTTTTTGAGACAAGGCGTCTTATTGTACCTGAAGCTCACCTTTTTGCCTGGACTAACAAGCTCTCAGCATTTTCATATTCCTCTTCCTCCTCACCACCGTGTTCATGGGCGCACTGCTGAGCCCAGCTTTTATGTGACTTGGCAGGATTCATACTCAGGTCCTCGTGCTTGTGGGGCAAGCATTTTACTTAAAACGCCACCTCTGCACCCTGAAAGGCTTGTTTTAGAGACAAGTATGTCTACCAAAAGTCTCTGAATTCATTTCGCGTTCTATAAACTGGTCGGCTGCAAGTGAGAGAGGTCCTGTCTGTTCTGACATGCTCTTCAGAAACAGTGATGATTTTGTAAGAATTGGTATGTGTGAGACCACAGTGCAGAGTCCATTTGGTTATGTCTCTTCACCGTAAAGCTCATGGTTGGCACGGCATTGGGTAAAAAAGTATGGGAAGAAATGACACTCAGATATTCACACCTCTAAGTGAGTGACAGCCAGAGATGACCCTAAAATCTCACACTTGCATTTCACACACACACACACACACACACACACACACACACACACATTTTAAATAAGAATTGTAAAAATATTTAGAGCAGCCCTTCATTGTGATGCTGAAATCGCTCCGGTGCAGTTGAGGACTACCAGAATGTCGTGCCTGCTGTGGTGTGAAATGGAGAAAATGCCTGGGGACCTGGGAGACAGTGCCACCCAGTGATGTAACCCGGATGCTTGGGGAGAGTCTCTCCTATCTAACTCCCCTTTTCACAGCCAGCAGGGTGTGGAGGGCAGTGTCAGGATGAAGGTAATAACATGTCGGTTTAGAGCTGAGTTTGGACGGACCTGTGCACAAGACATCTTGGCTATGACTCCCTTAGTAAGGAAGCCTATCTACCTGCCCACTAGGTCTGTTTATAAATGCCTGGGCTTTTACTTTTCCCTGACTACTCCTAACTGTCCATCGTCTCTCTGTATTGTGTTCTAGACGAATGAAAGCTAGAATCTGGGGTCTCATCACAACCCACCACTTAGAGGCTTTTGAGCTTCACGACATGGCTTCTCTGAGTCTTTCCTCCGTCATCCATAAGATGGAGTTCATGAAAAGTATCTACCTGACTGACGCTTCTTGGTGATAGGAGATCACTTATGATAGTGTTTCACATGAATACCATCATCGTGGCACATTCCTGCTTCCCCCATATTTAACTTTCCTCTGCTGCCGTATTTACCTAATTACCTTCTGTTTCTTTGTTTTTTATATACTAGTTTTTTAGTTTTTCTTTTTAATTACGTGTGTATACGTGTTTGAGTGAATGGTACATTTGTTTCGGTGCCCAACTAGGCCAGAAGAGGGTGTGGGTGAGGGGTCCTTAAAAAGCGCAGGCAACTTAGAAGTGACTATAGTAAGTCCCAGAAAACTTCGTCCAAAGGTTGAACTCCTCCCAACTTTCATAGCGTGTTCATGGACCCAGTCTTGTGTAGGTTACCAGTGTGTAATCAGAGCTGCTGTGAGTTCTGAGGTGAAAGGTCATGTAATACCAGGAGGACAACACACAACTTAGTTATATTAAAAAAGAAAACCTTTACTATTAAATTAAAAAAAATTTAAAGAGTATACGTACATATAATAGAATCTTTAGTATCTAAAAGTGTAGTTCTTAAACTGTTTTCCCTTTGGTTGTGTAACCAATCTTCTCAACTCTTCCTCTTACAAAATCTAAAGCCCTGCTTATCGAGGAGCAATTCCCTATCCTCTCTTTCCACCGTTGTTGGCAAAAGGACCTTTCTTTGTTCCTGTCTCTGAATTGTGTTATTCTGATTAGCTGACATAGGAATCAAACAGTATTTGTCTTTTGGGGACTTAGCATGTTTTCCTGAAATTTTCTCCACAGGCCAGTCAGGAATACATAGTGAGGCCCTGTCTCAAAAGAAAGAAAAACAAATTTAGCCCAAGTATTTTGCTTAGCACTGTAGTTGGGTTAAATCGTTTAATTTCTCATAGCTCAGCAGAATAAATTGTAGTTTTATAGTTAATGAAACAGGCACTGAGAAGGGAGATAAGCTGGTAAGTTGGAATGGAGGTAGAATAGCCTTTGAAGGTTGATCTTTTTGTAGGAGGTTTATCAATGTCTCAGATGAGGTAGGTCATGAAGACGTGTTCCGGCAAGGCAGGGCTTGGTTTTGAGCAGCTTGTGAGGACAGGGAAATGCAAACTGACTGGGTTCGCTAGAGCGGGAGTCTCAGCCCACTGTACGGTCTTCAGAGATGGGGCCTTAGGTGTCTAAACCGTGGAGAGGATGTGTTCCTTCCCATCCCATGCAGTGAGTAAGAACACAAGGGAAGAGTTAACACATGCCCCATGACTCCTGACGTATAGATCAAAACATATTGATGGTGCCTTGCAACTCTGATAATTCCATTGAACTGTGCGAGGCTTAAAATTGATACCCGGGCACACTCCTGATTAACATTAAGTGCTGCTGTCAGTATGACATAGCTGGATAAACTGATATTGAATAATCTATTGGATGTGTCACACCTGAACAGGGAGTGTAAATCACACTGTATTATTTCAGCTGTAATTAGGTGGGAGATAAAAAATCGCAAACAGATGGGTTCGGTGGGAATTTCTTAGCACTCGAGTAGCGTCTCTGGAATGTTTCTTTGTTCCATGCAGAGAAAGAAGTTGACTGCTCTCCAAGTATTGATTGCTGTTCAGGAAGTGAGAGGCCGAGGGGTGACTTATGCAACGTTCACAGAGTGGGTTCCATTTATAAATTCTATGAAATTAGCTGAAACCTTCCTGAAGTTAATGGCAGTGAAAACAGCCCATTTTGTATTTCGCTGGGCGTAGTTGGTTTTCTTACTTGGAGAGCCATTGTTCCTCAGGTTACTACGATGTTGCATTTGCATTTCGTCCTTTCTCCTCCCCTAGGAAGTGGGCGCTGCCTTTATCATCTGAGAACGAAGGATTCAGGCCAGGACTTGTGGGTGAACAGCACAGTGTACCATGTCAGACCTTTGGCGTTTGGTGCTGCTGTCCATCCAGGGGACTAACCTGATTCCCGAGGACAAATGGGTGATAGGAATCAAGGCCAAAGACAAATTGTTTTAGAAGGGGTCAGAGAACCCAGCTGTAGCCGGGAAAAGAATGTGACCGTAGAGAAAAGGTTACGAAGGGTGAAAGACTTTAGACCTCCAGAATGACGCTCCTTGCATAGCAAGGCTTTGGGTGAGTAGCACTGAGCTTTCTCACGAGACCAATTACTGTTTTTGGTGGATGGCCAGGCTTCAGGGAACACGAGTGAAAGCAGGTGTGCCACTGGCGTCGAGTCTCCTTCCAGGTGACTGGTGTATGAACAAAGTGTAGTTACAGAGGTGGTCTCCTGTGGGGCTGACACGTTAAAGCATATCATGAGGCGTTTATCCTGTTTACGTTCTATTGAGAGGGTGTGGTCTTTCTCTCTCCCTCTCGACATCCCTTTCCCTCCTTTCTTCCACCTCTCTCCCTTCCCCTTAGTGTCCCTTCCCCCTCCTTCCTCCCGCACAGTGTTTTACTGCTGGCATTTAGTAGTTTGGTTCGTTTGTCTGTCCGTTTCATTGACGGTGGGGTTGAACCTGATACCATGCTCCTGTTAAGCATATGCTTTGCCATGAAGCCACACTTCTGTTGCCTTTCAATTGGTGCTTGGCATATTGGTTCGTTGGTTTTAGGTGCTATTCTGTTAATACATAGAAGCATCTTTGTCACTTTAATATCTCATAGATGTGGAACTCTGTGTGGGTGTTGAAACCATTCAGCAAACACCGAGCCAAAAATCTGTATGATACTGTCCTGGAGATGTGTCCTTGTGACAGTGTCCTCACCTGGCAAGGGTATTTTTCCAGTGGGAGCGTTCTTGGCTACCTGGGGCCTGTTTTCAGGTGCCAGTCTCTTGCCTGCAACCTAGCTGCAATCAGTAATTGAGGTTCCAGCCAGCTGGACTGTTGGGAAGAACTGTGTCAAGCTAAGGGTGAGCGAATGGGGGGGCTAAAGGCTCTTGTCCTGTTTTCCCCAAGCTCCAGCTTCCTCAGACAGCTTTTCCTCAGACCTTTCTGAATTTCATAGATAGTGTATTTTATACATCAGGGGTTTCTAGAAAACAGCAGAAGGCTGACATTTCCCCTTTAGGTCAGTAGTTTCCCCCTCATTGCATAGTTTACTCTACTTCTGCCTTCCTTCTTCCTTCCCTCCTCCTTTCCCTCTCCCCTTCCCTCCACCCTGTTCTGCTCAGATATACTTAGAAGGACTTAATGGCACCATTTAAACCTTGAGAGCAAACGTATAACTGATTTGTTCATGAATGCAGCCAGTTGCACTTTAAATGGCAGTTTCATGCAAGGCAGGACAGGTTACTACTTGAAAAGAGCGAATGGCCAGCTGGTTTTAAAGCGGATGACAAAAGGAAATGTGACATTTCTTGCTGGCCCCTCAGAATAAGGGACCTTGTGTTCACAGGTTGGAGCACTATGGGAGTGTTCAGTATTTGGACCAAGAAATTCGCTGGCTAGCCCTGCTGTCACCCTGGCTAACCTTCATTTGTGGTTCCTGTGCAATAATATGACCCTTCCTCTACTAAAGCACCCTGAAATCTTTCCCCATGTGCCCATAAACTTTGCTTCCATAATTTGGCATGATGTTTAATGACCTGTTTATAAAAAGCAGTTTCCTTTGTACTGTTAGCAGAAACCTATAAGAGAGAGTGGACAGAATGGGGATTGAGGGTTCAGAGGGAAAATTACTTGGCTTTGAGATAATAGGTGTGTGTGTGTGTGTGTGTGTGTGTGTGTGTGTGTGTGTGTGTGTGTGTTATATTCAGTTCCATTAGTCCTATGTACAATACTGAATGTTGGAGGACAGAATATGGTTAACAGTGGTTCTTCTCTGATCCATAGTGGGTCATCTGTGCATGAGCAGATGATTTCAAAAGAGTGTGCACGATAGAGGGTACATAAAGGTGGTAGTAGCACAGAGAAAGCAGAGTCAGTTAAGTACAGTGGTTCTCAACCTGTGGGTCGTGACCCTTTTGGTGGCTTAACCACCCTTTTACAGGGGTCACACACTAGATAACCTACATATCAGATGTTTATATTATGACTCAAAACAATAGCAAACTTATGGTTATGATGTGACAGTGAAAATAATTTTGTGTTTGCGGGTCACCACAGCATAAGGAACTGTATTAAAGGGTTGTAACAGTAGGAAGTTTGAGAACCACTGCTGTAAGCCCTTTTCTTAGTTAATGACTGATGTGGGGGGAGGGGCAACTCATTGTAGATGGTGCCATCTCTGGGCTGGTGGTCCTGAGTTCCAAAAGAAAGGAGGTTGAGCAAACCATGGGGAACAAGCCAGTAAGTAGCGATCTTCTATGGCCTCTGCATTGGCTCCTGTCTCCAAGTTCCTGCCCTGCTTGTGTTCCTGTCCTGACTTCCTTTGATGATGATCTGTGATGTTGGAAATAGAATAAATGTTTTCCCTCCACGGCTTTGTTTGTTTGTTTGTTTCTTTGTAATCACAGCAATAGAAATTCTAACCAAGACAGATAGCTGGACTTTCTAAAACTGTGAAATATGCACCTTGCATAACTGAAACTTAACGGAGCTTGGAGGTGTGCATAACTAAGTTACTGAAAGACCCACAGTTGATTCAGCCCTGTGCTTTAGACGCTCTGTGCTTTCCCTCCTCTGAGATTCATTCCTACTCTCCTACTCAGTAAATGCTTGCTAAGTCAACTTTAAACAACCAAACACTTTGAGAGAGGAATCAAGGTACTTCCTACCAGGAACTTAGTCTTAGAGTAGGAGTTAACTTGAAGCCAAGGGCTGGTGTCAGATTATGAAGATTCGGCCTTTGAAGTTACCGGGTGCCAAGCCCTGGTGTAAGCTGTCTTTGGAGGATTGGCTCACTGAGGGCACCTAGTTGGTAAGAGGTTTCTCTAGAACAGTGTTTTCTCACCTTGTGAGTATCAGGGTGGCTGAGAAGATTTTTTTTTTTGATTGACCTATTGACCTTTTTCTTTTCTAACTTTCACGTTGGCTGTGTTGTGGCATATAATGGAGGTCAGAGAACAGTGTATGGACATGGTTTTCTGCCTTTACCATGTGGGATCTGGGTTTATTCTCAAATCATCAGGCTTAGCAGCAAGCCTCTTCATCTACTGAGGCATTTTGACAACCCCCGCCCCCTTTGAGACAGAATCTAGCTATCTACCCTGAAGGATCTAAAATTCTCCATCCTCCCGTCTCAGTCTTCAGAACAGCGGGATTGTAGGCATGTACCACCAGGTCCGGTGGGAGGACATCATAAAACTGTACCACAGAGGCTTTGGGTCAGGCCAGGATAGCGTCAGCTCCATTGTTAAATCATTCCTCCTGCCCTAAAATTCGTGGACGGCGCACAAACATACCAAGTTGCCGAAAGCACAGCCGCCATGCAGAACACATACACTTGAGTGATGTGCTGCCGAGGGCTCTGGGTTTCATGGAGACACACGTACACTTTGGCCTGGGTGTTATAGCAAACTCCAAGCTAGCGGTTGCCATGAATCTCCCCCCTTCACTCTCAAGAAAGCAAAGGGAAGCCTAGTTTCTTTTTTTTTTTTTTTTTTTTTGGTTTTTTTTTTTTTTTTTTTTTTTTTTTTTTTCGGAGCTGGGGACTGAACCCAGGGCCTTGCGCTTCCTAGGTAAGCGCTCTACCACTGAGCTAAATCCCCAGCCCCGCCTAGTTTCTTTAGATCAAGTCTGATGAAAGGATGGGCTAGCAGCAGAAAACTTTTCAGACCATGTTTTCCCTGTTGCAGCTAAATACTAAGGGAACAAAAAGTCCATATCGCTGTCCCCTTAAGACGCAGCTAAATGAAGCAAAAATTTGATCTTCCATTCTGCTTCTTGGAAACAGGTGTCACCCTGACGTTTCCCAGTTGGGAGGCATTAAATGAGCTGAGCTGGACAGGGGTCTGTCTGATCTTCGTGGTGCCACACTGGGCAGATAAAGGTGCTACTGTGGGCACTGCCAGGGGGAAGCGGTGTTCCAGCAAAGCAGTGTGAGGCCAGCCCGCTTCTCCCCTTCCTCCTGGTGGTGGTGTATTTGAGGGGAGCTCGATCCTCTATCATCAGACGGAGGAGGGCAGCGATGCAGGTGACTGCCCAGGTTTCAGTGAGGAGAGAGAGGCCTCAGCAGGATCCAGGTGTGGAGCTGAGCTTCTGTTCAGCCTCTCAGGCAGGCAGGGAGGCTTCGTCCTTTCTCCCACGGCAGGGCCTAGCGGGAAGCAGAGTCCTCAGCCTTCCATCCTCACACCCGAAAAATAGAAACGTTCAGGATCAGAACACAGTAAGCCATCCCTGGCATCCAGGAAAAGTCGTGTCAACAGCCAGCGACAGACAGTGGAACCGAGATGCTAGAATTCTGGCAAGGATTTTAAACTGTCACGAGAGTCCTTTGGAAAGCTATTTGTTTATTTAAACAACTAAAAAAAAAATGAGCAATCACTGCAAAAAGTTTGTGGGCCCAACAGGAGGGAGCTTTGGGGTGTAATATAAATACTGAACACCTTGATTCCACGTCTATTTGTTACACCCACTGAATCGAGTACTTAAGATGGCACTTGTATGTACGTACGTGATCCCACCTCAGCAAAGTTGGTGTACAGAACTGCTTGGTTACAGTCTTCATCTAAGGAGGTCCTGAATAGAACCCCCCCTCCAAGATCTGTTGTTGTAAAATATAAAAAATAAAAAATGTATGGTTGTCTTTTACCCCGCAGTGCCCCAAGATAACACATACCAACTCTGCAGCAGCCCAGTGTCTCCTGCTGACACACACTATCCTACACTCAAACTATCACATAAAAGAACACACAACACAATAATCTTTGACCCAATTAATAAGATATAATTGCCCACTTAATCATACAAAGCCCGGTGCCATCCATCCCTTAAGAACATTGATAACAACCTGTAAATACACAGAGCAGACTCTTAACATCAGCCTCCATTGTCCTGCCACGGCTTCTCCCTTCTCCCTCCTTTCTCCCCCTTTCCACTATTTGGCCCTTAACTCACATGTGTAATCAACTCAGAAGTTTGTAATAACATCAATAGAAGGACTGGCTCTAAACCTTGTACTTTTAAACTCTTCTAACAAATAAATTCTATGCCAAAGCAAAGATGTGATTTTAGCGTAGTTACCAAATGAGATTATGACTATGCAACTCAATCTAGCTAATTCCTCCCTGTTAAATTACAACCAATTTTAAATTCCTCATAAAAACAACTTTAGAATAACTGCTTTCAGCCCCCCAAAAGTCCAAGGAACTGGGCCGATGACTCCTCCATAACTTCTTCAAGCTGTACATGGGTGTTGAGATATCCTTGCGGGTAGGGGGTAGGAAGAATGAAGCAAATGCTATAGCCGATGTGTCCTGACTGGACCCAGCTGAAAGTCCTTGAGACCAGGTTTCCAAGTAGGCACATTCTGAAAAATACAACTCTCAAGACAAAAGTTTAGAATCGAGATATCTTTTTGTTTGATTCTCCTGAATCAATTTTTTCAGGCGGTCTACCTCTATCAAATCTGATCAGTATGACTCTGTGAGGTTTCCAGAGCCTAATCACACTTTTTAAAAACACAAAGACAAAATCTTTCTCCTGAAATACTGTGTTCCTTAGTCTGAAAGCAGAAAAGCTTGTATCTTGCACTCTCTCCCAGAGTAATAATATAACCATAAAACTCAAAGTCACACCCATTATGCAGATTAAACAATTTTTAAAAAAGGAAGTAAGCCAAGCAATGAGCCTGATAGGCTTTTGTACTCTATGATATCAGGAAATGAACCCAGAATTCTTGTTAAGAATATCTGAGCTTCCTGTTGTGGTAAATATCAAAATAAATCACAAACCCTCGCTAGCCGGCATCAACGAGCCATATGGCCTTTAGCAGGGTAATTCATAAAACAAACCATATTCCTTCTATCAATTCCAATCTCTATCTATCTATCTATCTATCTATCTATCTATCTATCTATCTATCTATATATCTATATATCTATATCCATCTTTTAAGTCTCTACTGGGAGCCACAGATTTTTACTTAACCTTAATAACTTGTAAATATCACAGTACTCTACTTGGACTCAGTGACTAATTTTTCCCTAAGTTCTGAACCGTGGATGAAAATCCCCACGTGGATTCAGGTAATCTCTTTACTCTCTTCTTTCTAAAAACAAACTTAATCACCTTTTAATAATATCTGCAATCAAGAAGTAGCTTGTCCAACTAGGATTTCAACCCAAAATTCCTGTGGAGCCCATGTTAAAAAGAATGAGTATCCCGAAAGACTTTCTAAACAACTTTCTTTAAAATGCAGCTTTTAATCTCTAACTCTCTGAGCTGCCATTACTTACCACACAGCCTGGGACCTACAGCCCGCCAGCCCCAGGCTACTTCCCTGTTTCTTTGTTAAATTCCTGGGTTTAAGATATCACATGACTTAACATGGTGCTGGCCTCTTCTTAGAAAATACAAACTTTTTCCCAACTCTTAGGATTACTAGTGGATTCTTGCCCATCACATTGGTTTGCCACCTGTTGTAAAAATATAAAAGATAAAAAAAGTATCTTTTACCCAGCTAGGTCTGACACCGCAGTGCCCCAAGATATCTGCTAGATATCTTGTCAGAAACACATCCCAACTCCTTGGCAGCCCAGTGTCTCCTGCGAACACACACAATCCTACACTCAAACCGTCACACAAAAGAACACACAGCACAATAATCTTTGACCCAATTGATAAGATATAATTGCCCACTTAATCATACAAAGCCCGGTGCCATCCATCCCTTAAGAACATTGATAACAACCTGTAAATACACAGAGCAGACCCTTAACATCAGCCTCCATTGTCCTGCCCCAGCTTCTCCCTTCTCCCTCCTCTCTCCTCCTTTCCATTCCAGTCTCCTCCTCTTCCTTCAAACTTCTCTCCCGCCCATCCTTCCTTCTCCTCCAATGACAGGCCTCCTTCTATCCTGTACCTGCCCCTCACCTGTATTTTACAAATTTAGTGGGGAGAAGGTTCTGGTGAAGTCACCTGATTCCTGAGTACATGACTAGGCAGTGGAATTAGCATCAAAATACAGATAACTCCAGGGCAAACCACAACAAAGACCCTCCATCTCTCTGGCCTTCACCTTACTTTATCTACCCTTTCCTCTCCCCCCAGTTTCTCTCCTTTCTCCCATCTCTCCTCCCTTCCTCTCTTCCTCTCTCCCCTCCTCCCCCTCCCCCTCTCTCATTCCAGATGATTCTGGTGTGGTTGGTAGCTCGTGGGAACTCGTGATCCCCACAGAGGAACATAAGCTATTTGTGAATTCTTCAGACTATGAATCTGTTAGCAGCCTGTGCAAATAGAAACTTGTTCTGGTAAATTATGAATTACCAGATAAGTACTTGCAGAATAAACAGAATACACAATTAGAACCCATTAAGTGCGCTATCGCTACTCGGAAACGAGTTTTTGCGAGTTATTCCTCGCGTGGGTCAGGCGGTGAGGGTCGTCGTGGTCCATCTCAGGACACCGCCATCTTCACGGCTGATGAAGCTCCACGCTGACGTGTGTGAGGCGCACTATCTTGGCGTTTTGATTTTCCTCGTCCTATGTCGGTCTTTGCTTCCCCTTGGCATTCTGCTTTCCACAGGGACCTCAACCGTAGTTTCCTGCCCTTGTCCTCATCTCTCCTCAGTGGCTGTATTCCCGCCTGGTAGGCTGCATTTTCCAGCATCACTAAGGAAACTCGTGCCTTCCTCAGTGGTTTGGGGCATCAGTGTCAACATTCAGTATGGAGTAGAGCGCTGTTTTAGAGTGAGGGTGATATCTTTGAGGCAGGGACATCATCCTTAGCACAAGGGCTTAGTGGTGAAGGCTGTGTTTCAGGGTTGCTTTTACGTAGCGCAGCCCTGAAGGCCTCTAGATAATTTTCTGGAAGTAGAACTTGTCAGTTAGTAGATTGGGGATCAGGAGAAAGTATGACCATTTACGTCTTTTCACCTGAACCAGGTCAGCTGCCAACATTCCTCCTGGTTCTAGAAGGAAAGTCATTCTTTAGATCTGGTACCAAGATTGCAAACTAGTTGTGGCTAACACTGAGAGTGACTGGGGATGGGGTTGGTTAGGTGTGGATGTGACATTCCTGGGAGCACCTGTTTGACACTGCCCCTTTGGAGATCCTAGTTGACTTTTCTCCTGTTAGGATTTGGAAGCATGAGAGTGGCCCCAGGCAGCGGAACTTCTGAGTTTAGTAAGGAATTCCATTAGTTCCGTCATAGCAAGTTCTTAATCTTGGGTCACTCTGGAAGTTTTTGATGCTCAGTGCTTGCTTGGCTGGTCGTGTGCGTGTGCGTGTGCGTGTGCGTGTGTGTGTGTGTGTGTATGTGTGTGTGCACGTGTATGTGTGTTGCAGTGAACCATCATCAAATGACTCACGTCTGAGGAGGTCACACAGCTTCTAATCCTGTTGATCATTTGGTCGAGGAGCTATTTGTGGGGGGAAAATAAACATTAGGGATCTCCCGTCTACGCTGTGGCAATAGCACTTGAAACATTCGCACAAGTCTGTCTCCAGGTCCTTATGTGGATTGCGGTTTCTAAGAGGGATTAGCTTTTGTTTCCTAGTATAGAACCAGGACTAGTAGGAGTTACGTCGAGGGAGGTAGACGGTGTTGTGGTTGGTTTTGTTTGTTTTTGCAGGGAGTTGTGGCGGGGAGGCTACATTTTCCCAGGACCACAGTGTATGTAAATCTAATGTAACTAAAGTTATTAGGGGGAGATCCTAGGCAGGGTATTGAGGAATATCTACGGATGCTTTCATGTTTCATCTTTTGTTATGTTTAGTATGAGCCACAAAAGAACCTTGTAGAACCACATAAATAGAAATAGAAATTTCTCGTGCCTTACCCGGTTTGCTTGCTTGTTCAGCAAACCAGGAATGTAGTGACTGCGAGTCCTGAGAAGTCAAGGTTGGCAAGGAGTACCAGGGCGCGTGGCCGCATCCTCATCTCTTCTGGTCCCCTTTTTGAGATGCCTGTGTCTGCAGGACCCTTTTCCTCCTCTGTGGCGGCTGAGCATGGTTCCTGTCATGTGCACTATTCAGAGCCACGTTCAGCAGCCTGAGGGTTGGAAGCAAGTAGCCAGTTTACCGGTCATAAATCCCTCGTGCGTCTGACAAGGCAGCTTTCCTAAGGGGAGGGCCAGCATTCCTACTGATGATGAAGCGTCTTTTACTAAAGCCAAAAATGAACTCAGAGCGTGGCCGTTTGAGTAGCTGTCGTAATTCTCTTCCCCACTTGTTCTTCTGTGGCTAAAGCAACCTGGCATGTTGGAAGACATGATGAATGATGGCACTTGTGAACTACATTTCTTAACTTCGCTTTTGGGTAGGTCCAGGTGATCTCCTTAGCTTGGTCACAAACTAACCAGGAATGGCTGCCAGCCTGTGACATTCTAATGGACAGAGGATATCTACCCTCAGACCCTTGAGCCATGCCTTCTTCCGGTTGGCCACTTAGCTGTCTCTAGTCCACTTGAGTTTCCTGCTTATATTAATGGGATAGTTGTTTTTATTTCAAATTGTTTTCAGTGTCCTTTAAACTTTCCATTGTCCATTTATAATTCTCAGAAAATACTTTGTTTTGGTTGAAGGTTTTGCTCCCGTCCCTTGAAACCTGGGCTATGGAGCAACATCCATTGGACACCATTTTTTTAAAAATATTGTTGGTTTTACAAATTATTTGATGTCTTGGGGGTGTACTTGCCAATATATGTCTGTGTGTCACATGAAGCAGACAGAAGAGGGCATCTGGTCATCTTGGACTGGAGCTACAGTTAGGAGCCTCCTGTGGGTGCTGGTGAACCTGGGTTCTATGCAAGAGCTTACTAGTGCTCTTGACTGCCCCCCCCCCCCCAGCTCCCTCTTCAGGACCTTGTTTGTATTATAAATTTAAAAACCTTTGGTTTCATACATGCATATAGTAATTATTTTTTTTACCACGTTTATTCCCTTCATTCCTTCCAGATCCTTTTCCTATCCCCTTTCCAGTTGCTGCTGCTGCTGCTCTTCCTCCCCTCCTCTTCCTCCTCTTTCTCTTCATCTTCCTTCTTCTCCTCCTTTTTCTCTTCATCTTCCTCCCCTCCTCTTCCTCCTCTTTCTCTTCATCTTCCTTCTCCTCCTCCTTTTTCTCTTCATCTTCCTCCCCTCCTCTTCCTCTTCCCCCCTCCTCCTCCCCCTCTTCCTCCTCCTCTTTCTCTTCCTCCCCCTCCTCTTCCTCCTCTTTCTCCTCCTCTTCCTCCTCCTGTCCCGCTCTTCTTCCTCCTCTTATAACCCATGGAGTCCAACTCTTGTCTGTGGAACCATCCTCTGGATCATGGCCAACTTAGTAGGGGGTCACACCCTTAAAGAAAACCAACGTTCCTGTTCCTTCTCGCAGCAGCCAGCAAAAGCAAATAGCCCCTCAGCTATGAGTGAAGGGCGCCCCTCCCCTTTCCAGGCTGGAATGTTGAGTGGCTTGGTCCTGTGCAGGCCACTGCAATTGCTCTGAGTTCAGTCAGTGTGACCTTGTTCCTGTCAGGTATAAAGACCCAGCTTCACGTTGGTCCTTCCTGGCCTCTGGCTCTTGTAGTCTATGTACTGTCTCATCAGGGATGCTCTCTGGAGAAGGGGCGCGATAGATGTCCCCATAGACACTTTCTCTCTGCATTTGGACCAATTCTGAATTTCTGTATTAACTACCGTTTGACTTCAGGCCTTTTGAGCCTTTGATGTTTAAGCAATATTTGAATATTGAAGGATGCCCAGTGAAATGTGTTACGTTTAGCAAGCAGTCAGTCAGTATAGAGTTTTCAAATGTTTGGAGAAAACTTTGAGCCTTGTTGTAATGGTCGTGGTGGCTGTGGGGATTGCTGATGTCTATGCATTCCCGTAGAATTGGCATTCAGTCATGGTTTGAGAGTACAGGCCGTTCATGTTGGTTCCTGTTGACCCAGTACCCACACCTTTTCCACATGAAGTATGGGTTATGCTCCTGGATGGAGGTCGGCTGGGTAATGAGCCCACAAATACTAAGTACCTACTGACAGCAGAGATGGAACCTAAGTTAGCAGAAAACACGTACCTTGTCTGTGTGTACTTTATTGTCTAACTTGAAAGCTGCCTTAATAAAATAAATCCACAGTCTAATAATTCTTAAAGATCACTGGGTGTCTCACATGGTTCTCCAGTGTTAGAGAATTGTTAAAATACAGATAGTAGGGTCTGGAGAGGCGTTAAAATACAGATAGTAGGGTCTGGAGAGGCGACCCAGAGGTTAAGAAAACAGGTTGGTCTTTCAGAGTACCCAGGCTGGGTTCCTAGCACCCACATGGTGGCTTATGGCCTTCTATCACTCCAGTTCTGTGGAATTAAATGTCCTCTTGTGCCCTCCAAAGATATTCCATGCATGTGATACAGAGACATACCTGTTGGCAAAACCCCCATCCACGTAAAATAGAAATAAAGTTGTTGAAAAACTAAAAATACAAAAATATAGCTACTGGGGTCTCAGCACCCCCCCCCCTCCTTTTAAGTTTACTCTGTGTAATGAGGATCTTCTCCTTCTCTTTTGTGGTACTGGAAGCCCAACCTAAGGCCTTTTACATGTGAAGTATGTGCTAGGCCTACCTTCACTGCCCCAAGCCCCTTTGGAACTTTCTAGAAGGTTTGGAGAACCACTTGTGCAGTCAGTAGGTTTTAACACCGACTGTGGATTAGAATCACCAATGCAACCACACACGTCAGATGGTCAGGAAGGTGATATTGTGGCTGGTTCTGGGTGGGACCTAGGGTTATAAGGTGCCGTCAGGTAGGTGACTACCTCATGAATGCCATGGGCAGAGAACGTTAGATCCCGAGTTTCACGATGCACTGGTAGGCTGTGGAGGTGCAGAGTGAAGAGGCTTATCAGGAGTGCCAGATATCCTGTGAAGGTAATGCTGGGGATGAGAAGGCTTATTTTCCTGCTGCTGCTCGGGATAGGATGATGAGGTTGCTAGCCCTTCGCAGGAGTCAGTGTGTGCACGGTGGGTCATGGAGTATAGATTAGCGAGACACTCAACTTTCAGAATGCTCCTTTGGAGAACCCGGATTCAATGCCCAGCACCCACATGGCAGCTCTCAACTGTCTATAACTCCAGTTCCGGGGGGATCTGACACCCATTCACAGACAGGCAGGCAGACAGACACACAGATAGACACAACCCTGATGAGCATTAAATAAATAAATACATCTAGAAGAAATGGCTATCTTCATATTTGATTTCCGTAAACTGATCTTTTCTTACCGTAATGAAGTAGCGTGCATTGCTGTTACTGCTATACGTGGGAGTACAAGTATACTCCTGTGGACCTTGGTCTGTGCAGACCAGCAATGGGCCTGGCACAGTGCGTGTTTCCCCAGCCAGTCTGTGTTTGTTGACAGAACTGGAAAGGTCATTTTCCACAGCAAGCTTGTATGTCACTGCTCCCTCTCCAAAGTTCCCTACAAATGCTGCTGACTTGGTTTCCCAAACTAGGTAAGGATCTGGCATCTACGTACTAAGGGCGTGTTAAAAACAATTCTAAAATGTGGAGGGTGGCAGCCAGAAAGATGGCTCAGTGGTTAACAGCTCTTGTGGCAGCTGACTGGCAGTGCTGCAGGCCTTCATCCCAGCACTCAGGAGGCAGAGGCAGGCTGATCTCTGTGATTTTTGAGGCCAGCCTGGTCTATAGAGTTAAGTTCCAAAGTAGCCAGGGCTACACAAAGAAACCCTGTCTTGGGGGAAAGATACCCCAAGCAAACAAACAATCAAAAAACCACAAGCAAATTTAAAAAAGGCTCTTGTTGCTCTTGCAAAGAAACAGTTGGTTTGGTTCCCAGCACCCTTGTTGGGGAGCTCATACACTTGCCTGAAACTGCAGCTCCATGGGAGCCTATACCCCCACCCAGAAACATACAAACATCTACAATTCAGTCTCCTTAAATTATTAAAAAATAAAAACAGAACAATAAATTTAACAAATACTAGATATACATTCAACATAGGTATTTGTCATCCGCAAAGAAGTCTTTCCTCCTCAATTCCAAGCCGTGGTGAGTCCACATCAAATTTTAGGTCTTGTTGTTAAATTTTATTTTTAATTTTATTAAGTTAAATTGATCATAAAGTAACTTGGACTGTTGAGAACGAGCCAGTGTTTAATTTCTCGGAACTGCCACAGCCTTGGTTACAATAAATTTCATAGGGCTCAGAAGTTATAAACTCGTGAAGATTTGGTGCTTACTGAAATTGTGACTTCGCCCATGAATGTCCCTTGGAGGGAAATGGCTGTCCTGCCTTTTGAGAGCACTGTCTTCTGCCCCAGCTCCTCAGAAGTGAAATGCAGTTTGTCTCACTGTGCCCTCTGGATCTTTAGCCCAGCGCAGAGAGGGACCAGGAAAGAAGCCGCAGGTCTGACCATTTGAAGCTCATTTCACAGGTGACTGATCACCTGTCTGTCATTGTTTCTGGATGGACCAAATGAAGTGTAGTGGTAAAAGCAGGAAAGTAGGGTTTAGGGACAGCTGGTCGTTGGTGAGTGTCATTGGTAGAATGAAATGAGACCCTTAGTGGGTGTGACGATGTCCCCCCCTCTTCTTCATACCATAAGACAGACGGAGACAACCACTGATCTCTCCCACTCTGATTAGGATTTCTATGAGGTTGGTTAAGATACTGACTTCGGGCACAGCTTAAAGAGCTATCCATGGAGTCATAAATCAATTAGAATTAGATTTGTGAGGGACTTGATCACCTTCACCTCTTCCCTCTCAGATTCACTCTTTCACCGGTAGGGAGAAGACGACCTAGCAGGGTCACATAACCACCACCTTAGTTTCATGATTGGCACAAAAGGCAGGAACTGTAACCTGGATTTCGAATGTATTATTTCTGCCATATTAGATGGATGTGATTTTTGATTTTCTCATTTTGGAGACAGGACCATCGTGTGTAGCTTAGTCTGACCTTTAACTGCCTCCTCACCTTAGCCTTCCGAGTGCTGGAATTAGAGCTGCGTATGCCCGTGAGGTCATCTTTTGCTATGAGACTTCACTCTGAAATTCTTTGGTGAAAAATGACCTTTTCTTTTTCCCTTAAAAGAAAAATTAGTATTCAGATCTTTTCATCGTTCGTAGACCTGCCTACTACTAACAGTTTTTAGGAATGATGATCTGAGGAGAGAAGTTGGGCTTTGTCTAGGATGTGCAGCCAACGAGAAGCACAAAGCGGTAGTTAGCTGCTGAGAGTGAGTGGGAGGCCTATCTGCAGGCGTTGCATACTGTGAGTCAGGATTTGGCCCTGAGCAGAGCTCTCCCAAGTTTCAAGTTTTACTCTCTGATAATGCTTCACAGGGTAGCATGCTTCCTAGGACATTACCAGTATGCCTTAGCTTTTACTGGTGTGTCTGGGGGGCAGTGATGAGGACTGAACCCAGGGAGTCCTGTATGGTAGGCGAGTGTGACTTACCCCCCGCCCCACCAGCTAGGCTTCCAATGCAGGCTTTATTAAGATTCTTTATCGTATTACATATACTCTGACCACAAAGCTAGTTTTTGTGTGTTTGCCTCTCTCTCATTTCCTTTTCACCTGTTGCATACACCAGGCTCCGGAGTTTGCTCAAGCCAGCCCCATGTGGCTGCTGGATCAAGTGCTTTAGGTCATTCATAAGACATAAGGACTCTGTCAGAGTCCTTGGTGATTCCCCATCTATAATTGGAGCAAGCGTTGGGGATCTGGTTGAACATACTGGTTCCTTGGCATGACTCTGTTCAGTGTTAGGAGATCCAGGATTGGGGCCGGGGTTTCGAACTCTCCCTATACTGAGTGTTCAGCTTCTTTCAAGGCTGTGCATGGAGGTTTCCTTGGTTCCCTTCCTAATACAAGGCTTGGTTCCCTTCCTAATTTCAAGCTACAGGAAACGTATTGATATTAAAGCCATCAAATCTTACTTATTCCCCTTAAAGTTTTTATTTTCAGATACAGTTTCCCTGGAGGGTTCCCAGGTTATAATCTTAGGCTCCCATTGTTATGCACTCGGGAACTGAAGGATAAGAAGAGCTCATTAACATATTACCATAGGAAATCTGTGATTAAAGTAATTTGTACTTTTGTTATAAGCAAGCCTAACTTAGAAAGTGCTGCCTATTGGAAAGGAGCCTATGACATGTGGCCTTGTATTTGTTCACTGATTGTGTGTGCGTGTGTGTGTGTGTGTGTGTGTGCGTGCGTGCGTGCATGCGTGCGTGCGTGCGTGCGTGCGCGTGCGTGCGTGCGTGCGTGCGTGCGTGTGTGTGTGTGTGTGTGTTTTCCATGATCAGTTCTCTGGTCTGGAAAGGCTTTTTGTTGAGTCCCTGGGGATTATCTAAATGTGTTGAACTCAGTAATAAGATCCTAGGTGGCTGGATTATCTGTGTATCAGCATTGGCTTCCATTTCTCTCCCCTGCTGTAGCCCCTCCAGTATCTTTTAGACCAGGACCTGGGCTTACTGTATGGCACTTGTGGTTACTGAATTCCTAGTGCTCCTTCATGCCTTAGCCTCCAAGTGTCTGGGTGACAGGTGTGTACCAGCACGTTCACGCCTAACTTGACTTCATAGTCATGATGCCCACAGGCTGCGGAACTCCCTGGGCACGCCCAGTTCTGGGTGTGTGTGTGTGTGTGTGTGTGTGTGTGTGTGTGTGTGTGTAAGGTAATCTCTTGACCCCTTGAGAAATCCCCTTCATTTCTATTTTTGTTCATCCTACTCGGAATCACCAAACCTGTTGTAACTTGAAGCACTGCTGTTTCAGTGGGGTCCTCCTTTATCTCACCGTCTGTGTTTGATACAGGTTGTCTTTTGCAGATGAGGACACTGAATCTAGCGAGGGGAAGGCTTTCACAGCAGCTAGTGTTAGAAAGCAGTCTAGGGCAATGCAGGCTCATGATGATTTCAAAAGTGCTTCTTCCCTGGTCCTCAGGAGCACAGGGTTTTTGCCAAGTTGGATGCTGGCCATTTAAGAAGATGCGTATCCCTTGGTCAGGCAGTGGCTCCCAGTTGGCAGATTCCCCACTGGAATTCAGTTTCCTTGGCTGATGCTGTTTGTTCTGTTTATACCCATTTTTTTTCCTCCAGCCTCTTGGGCCTTTTCCAAAGCAGGAGAGATGGCAAAAAGCTCTGCCCTGTAATTCTCTTCTTTTGGATGGGCCGTTAATGTTAGGGAAGGACCTGTAAAATGAAATCACGGAGCAAGGAAGTAGCATGCCTATGGCATAAAAATGCTGTTAGCGAGGTTGAGGCATATCAGAGAGATTGATCCTGAGAGCCACATTTACTGCCTTTCTGCTTTTGCACACCCCGGCCCCCTCCTTCCTTTGCCCATTTTTTGAGGCCTGGGAACTTATCTTGAGTTTAAGAATGGCCTGAACATTTGAATAGGTAGCATCGTTCAGTCAGCGGGGAATATGTATGCAGATGGAGACGTCTCTTCAAGCCACTTTGTACAGTGCATTTGAAGTGATTTCTTGAGCGGCTAATGCATTTCTGCTTTAGATTCTCTGCCCGGATCTGTATGTTCAAGGCCTGTGTTACCTGATGATTGTTTTTATCCTGCTGATAGGAGAGCTCGCCCTCCCCCAGCCTTTTCACTGCCACCCCTAGATGTGTAGGCTTGCTCTCCAGGGCGGGTATCTGTTAACTACCTCTAAACCACAGCCTGCATACCAACCAGTGAGGTTTGAAACAAGGAGAACCTAGGATTCCACTAATAATTTCACGGCCTTGCAGAAAGGATGAAGCAGCATTGATTTGGAGAGACCCAGTCAGATGGATGAGTGAAGTCCCAATGGGAAGGGAGTTTCCAGCTGTCAATCAGAAAAAGCTATAGAGTGCGGGAGAGTGGAAGTGGGTACCCCTAGCCAAGAAGCTATCTGTAATTGATAGCTGCTGGGAGAGGGTAAAATCAGTCCCCTCCTACCCAGTGGATTGACCCTGGGTATACCAATCGTACTCCAGGGCAGGCGCTGTACTTAGGGGTAGTTGGCCAGAACAAAGTGGACCGTGATTTATTTTCTTTGTTAAGAGAGAGAAAGAACATGAAGTTGGTTGGATAAGAAGGTGAGAGTTGAGGAAAGGGTAAGAAGAAAATGATTAAAATATATTTTCTGACATTCTCAGATAATAAATAACATTTAAAGAGAAAGGAGAAATCTGACATCCGGGTAGGTTTCTTTCCCACCATGCAGAATACACAGGTAGAAGAGAGAGTCTCTTTGTAGAAGCAGGGGAAAGGGGGTAGGTAGATGAAGAAGCTGTGGTCACTCATGCTGGGCAGTTACTTTGGAAGATATCACATCAGAGGCTTCTCTTGTAGCTCCCTCCTTCTTTTGCCTCTTTTGGGCTTTGCTGCTGTCTTTCCTCCGTGACCTAAGGGACTTCTGAACACGGGTGATTAGGGCACTCACCTTCATGTGCGCTCTGAAGGAGTGGCATCTGGAGTGCTGTTTTGGTGTCAAACATCCGTTGTTTTTTTACCAGGAATCAAGCAGCTGGGAGATGCACAACCCTGCCGAGGGGAGCTGGGGAATTGTTACTTGTAAATGCAGAGAAGGAAAGCAACAGATCCTAGTAGACGTTTGAGATGTTCAGCTTATGCCTTCAGAGAATAGGGACTTGTCTCTCTGTGATTCTCATCATCATCTGGGAAGAGGAGGGAGGAGGAGGAATGCTGGCGGCGTTTGAACTGAAGTGTATAAGTCAACATGTTATGCCATCCTCTAATTGATTAATTAGCATCACAAATCTTTCTGGTTCCCAGTGTTCTAGGTGATGGGATATAGTGGGATAACCCCCACCCTTCCCCCAAATCCTGGCACTTAAGATACTTTGGTTTTAGGTATGGGATGATGGTGAAGACAGATTCATAATCTGGTGAGTGTAAGAAAAGCGTTAGCAAAGAAAACGACAAAGGAATGGATAGAATTGGGGAAATAACTGAAGTTGAGTTTGGTCATGGAAGGTGTCCTTAAAGATGACCATAAAGCAAATAACCACCTTAGGGGAAAGGATAGATTTTTCATGCTGTTCGATATTTAACACATTTCAGTTATTGGAAAGTAAGCATGCGTAGAGACTTCCAATATTCTTTTTTCTTTTGCGTATGGAAGGACACCCGCTCTCATAGCAGCCCTGCTTGTCCGTGGGTGTTCAGCATTAGCTAGGACAGAGTTATCAGTATGGCCGATTGCAAAGTGTTCAGTGTTAAGGTGGTCTTCGTTTTAAGGGGCTGCTGTTAATGAAGTTGCTATAAAGCTACTTTGCGCAGTTAAGAAGCTAGCCACCTTCAAATAGACGTGCAGCGGACTTTTTGTTTTGTTTTGTTGTTGTTGCTGCTGTTGTTTTCCCCTTAGAGTTTTGAAAAATTAAAATTTTCCTCTCAAGATGTACGGAACAGAGTCCTTTCTGCAGAGTGGAGTGCCAGTGGCCATGGACTTAGCTCTAGATGTTCTGACTGCATAGTTTGGGGTGTGGACTCTCACCGTTAGAAGGACGGGTGGTACAGCATAGCTCTCTGGACCATCCTGTGACCAGCAATTAAAGCTTCTGTCTTTTTCTATAAAAAGGAATATAATATAAAAAGAGAATAAGCTTCATTTGTCATGAGCCTACTGGCCAGTGAGCTTTTTTTTTTTTTAAACCATTATTCCACGTGCAAATTACGTTGATTTTATATTTTAATAAAAGGCCTTTACGTTGTGATCTTCAAGCCCTCCCCAGTGATTAATTTGTAGCTTCGATGTAGTTTGGTCTCCAGAACTCATGTGGAGGTAGAACTCTGAATGCTTGGTGGCCAGCTAGTCTTGTTTACTTGGTGGATCCATGCTTATTTCAAACAAAAAGTAGAAGCAGCTGAGGAGTGACAGTGGTCCACACGTGTACCCTTCACATGCACGCTTGAATCCACATGTGCACTCACAGGAAATCAGCAACATTCACACACACACACACACACACACACACACACACACACACACACACGTGTGCGCGCGCGCGATGCAGAATCAAAGAGTGTCCATTTATCTCATGCCACTTCAAATAATTTGTATTTTGCAAGTGTATATTTGGTTTACACACATGTTTTATGTAGGTATTGAACATGTGTTCTACAGTAACATTTTTAACATGTTTCACGCCCTAAGAAATTTGCAGAATAGGCACATCGGATGGTGGCTGGCATCACTTTGCACACGGAAAGATCTCCAACCTGACCTTTAACCTTTGGTTTGGTTAGACTCTTCTTTGCCTGCCGTGCCACAGTGCCACAGTTTGTAGGCCTTTGCTCTCTTGTGGTTTTTTAAGACTATGGTGTTCTGGGGGGTTAGTGTTCACACTGCTTTGCTCCCAAACGCTGTTCTATGCTCAGAGGCAGGAGCACAGCTCCAGACTATCAGGTTCAGTTTGGACCAGCTTCTCAGAAACATCTCTACACGATCTGTTTAAGAAAAAAGAAATAAAACGACGAACACAAGTTCAGATAACCTGTCTCTGCTAAACAAATAGAATCTGGACTTTTTTTCTCGGTGGAGAAAGCAAGTGTAGTTTTGTTAGCTCACCGGAAGCAGCATTGGGATCTCTCTTTAAAACACTCAGGGCATCTGGGTTCTTTCTAGCTTCTGGCTATTATAAATAAGGCTGCTATGACCATAGTGGGGCATGTGTCTTTGTTATATGTTGGAGCGTCTTTTGGGTATATGCCCAAGAGAGGTATAGCTAGGTCCTTAGGTAATGCAATGTCCAATTTTTCTGAGGAACCTCCAGAGTGGTTTCCAGAGTGGTTGTACCAGTCTGCAATCCCACCAACAATGGAGGAGTGTTCCTCTTTCTCCACATCCTCACCAGCATCTGCTGTCACCTGAGTTTTTGATCTTAGCCATTCTGACTGGTGTGAGGTGAAATCTCAGGGTTGTTTTGGTTTGCATTTCCCTTATGACTAAAGATGTTGAACATTCCTTTAGGTGCTTCTCAGCCATTCGGCATTCCTCAGCTGTGAATTCTTTGTTTAGCTCTGAACCCCATTTTTTAATAGGGTTATTTGTCTCCTTGTGGTCTAACTTCATGAGTTCTTTGTATATTTTGGATATAAGGCCTCTATCAGTTGTAGGATTGGTAAAGATCTTTTCCCAACCTGTTGGTTGCTGTTTTGTCCTAACCACAGTGTCCTTTCCCTTACAGAAGCTTTGTAGTTTTATGAGATCCCATTTGTCGATTCTTGATCTTAGAGCATAAGCCATTGGTCTTTTGTTCAGGAAATTTTCTCCAGTGCCCATGTAAAGGGGAGGAGAAGGGGTTATGGGGATGTTGGCCTGGAAAGGGAATAACATTTGAAATGTAAATAAGAAATATCCAATTTAATAGAGATGAAAAAAAAAAACACTCAGGGCAATCTAGAATCATTTGGAAAGGGAGTCTCAGGCTGCCTTGTTCCCTAGGCAGGGGGTCTGAAGTTAGGTAAGAATGAAATAATTTAGCCAGCAAATAAGTGAGCAGGTATGTACGTTTTCTCTGCTCCCAGAGGTCATATGACCAGCTCTTTGAAGTTCCTGCCTTGACATTTCTTCAATGAGGAGTGTAATCCACATTTTTTTTTTAAATCACAGCAATGGAAATGTAGCAGTGACCTTGGACAAGGTATATGGAGACAGTTCATACAGCAAGAGACTTAGACCATCCTGCATACAGTGTTTGGGTTTTGCTGGCTGCGTGTCTCTAGATTCTGGCTTCCAGATAATTTTCCTTTAGTTACAGTGGTGTTCACACTTGTCACCTGTCTCCCTAGCTTCTTGAGCTTTCTGGCGTAAGACTATGATGTTGGAATCCAGCCGTTCCTCCAGCCACAATGCCAGAAGCGGCCCTTCCCCTTTTGAAGAAAGTTACAGGCACCCTACCAAAACCTTGTGAATCTTTTAACCTAAAGACGTCCATGTGCCAGGGTTTTCTCACCTGGGGAAGGGAGTTTCCAGCAAAGGAGTTATTGATGGCCGTGCATCCTGCTTCCTGCCCTCCAATCTACTCTTGCCAGGAAATCAGAGAGGCTGATTAAATGCCTGTGCCCTGAAGCTACCTCTGAGAGGTATTAGAAAAGCCTTGGACTTAATGCCTCTGGGCCCTCATTTCCTCTCTTCAGAGCCCCTACCACACTGTTGTCTGTCTGTCTGTCTGTGGCCTGAATAAGTAACCCCACACTCCAGCAGTCTGTCTCAGTGTTCCTTTTGAAGCCACATTTGAGACGTTCACCCGTATCACCTGGGAATAGAAGGCATTCTCCTGTTTCAGGCAGCTGTTTCGGCCTAAAGAGACAGACTTTTCATAGAGGCACTTTACTGGCCACCTTTCTCTCTTGCCCTGGATTCACCCTGATGAATTCCTCATGTGTTCAGCTAGACTTTCTTCCTTCCTTTCTTTTTTTCCAGCAGAAGAAATTATTCTTGCTGAAGGTGCCAGGAAAACCCAGTGAAAAACCTGCTCCCTTAGCTTCCTCTCTGTATGACTTTTTACCTCTTCTCATTGGAACCCCCCAATAAATAGTGACCTTTTGGCTAGGGGCCCCGTCTTAGAGCCTTGTGTGGCTGAGCTGGCTCTGGCTGACTCCCAGGACTGTTAATGACTTCCTTCACTGTCCCTGAATAATTGCTAGAAAAGACAGCTGTGGATAGACATTTCTGCCAGCTTGCCGGCTCATTAATTCCAGCCTCAGTGAACAGGGCGCAAAGGAGGGATGTTGGAACTCACTCTGAGGGGAGTGGGAGGGCTTGGGTGGGGGATAAAAATATATGTTGTAGGATCAGGAGGGCAGGTGCACCACGTCAGAGCTTAAGCTCAGAGTCTGTGAACTTTGGACACGTATCAGTTTTGAAGATACTCCATGCAGAAAAGCCCAGCTCTGGGATCACAGGTTAAGAAACGATTATCGACTTTTCCTCAAGTCCCTGCCGCTGGTTCTATAGGTACTGTTTGATCATGATTTAACCTGTAGGACACCAGGTTTCTGTTCAACCCTTCTGTGAGTAGGAAAGCCCCTGGAAGTGAAAGGAAAGATTCCAGAAAAAGTCAGCCTTTGGGGTTGGGGATTTAGCTCAGTGGTAGAGCGCTTGCCTAGCAAGCGCAAGGCCCTGGGTTCGGTCCCCAGCTCTGAAAAAAAGAAAAAAAAAAGTCAACCTTTATTATATGGCTGTCTCAGTCAATCACATAATGGTCTCAAAACAAGTTTTCTAGCAAAGGTATTTTTATAACATGCCTCTGAGAAATGATTTCGAAACCTGCATAAACCATGGAAATCATGTACAAGTATGTATGGACCAGATGCTTAGGGTAGCTTCACAGCTCAATCGCAGCGTTTGAGCACTTGTGCTGTGTGAGACAGGGCAGGGCACTTGACTTTGATTTACTGAGTACAGGAAACATCAGGTTTCTAGAAGATGTACTCATTCCTAAAAACGAATTATGAAGGGACTTACATATAAGTCTCAGGGAAGGATGTTGAACAAATTAATGTTTAATGCCGTCAGCAAAGGTTTTCAAGTGGACTCGGCGCTCTTTGTGACGGTGTCTTTGGTGATTGTGCCACAGACATCTTGGCTGCAGCTTTAAGGCCACCCTCTAAGCATTCTGGGATAACCCTCTGTGGGTTCTGATGATTCTTCTGGATATCTGAGAAATAAAACAGGATAGGTAATTTTCTTTGAAGCAGGGTCTCTCAAAATTAGATGTACAGGAGAATAACTTGGGAGGCCATTTTTTTTTTAAAATTTACCCAGGCTGCATTCCAGACTAATTAGATAAACATTTCTGAAGGTGTGCTCAGGCCTCAGTAGGTACGGTGTGAACCGGATTCTAAAGGATGGCACTTTCCCTTGCTTATTTGTTTGTTCATTTTTGAGACAACATTGCAACTCTGTAACCCTCCAACTGGCAGAAATCTTCCATTGTGTATCACTTCGCCTGGAGAAGATTTTTATTGTGTGCCTTTCTGTATGTAGATGTGTATACTTATGGATAGAAATGTAGATATATACATTGTGCGTGTTCATATCTTTTTGAAGAAGAATCTGTTGTATTCCAACCTGACCTTGACTTCTTGACGTAACCGAAGCTGGCCTTGAGCTCCTGATCCTTTGCCTTCGTCTTTCAAGTGCCAGGATTATACCACAGCTTGTGCCAAACTAACGTTATTAATCTTAATTGGTCCTCCCAAAGGGCCACTTAAGTCCTAGATTGCTGAAATATTTCATGTCTTTGATTTAAGGAAGTCCCTGAAGTTTCCATTAACATTTCCCTAGGAACACGAAGACTTGAGCTTCTTCTGGGGCCAGGGTCCTTGTACCTTTTTAATCAGTAAGATCTAAATTAGTCATTGGCAAGTGCCTTAGGGTTGGCCATTGAGGCCTCACAGTGGCTCTTTGGAAGGGTCTAAGACATTGGGAGATGGAATTTTCTAAAGTTCTTGATCACATATTTTAAGCGACTATTAACTGTACTCTTGGAATTCTTACTGGTCCTGGACAGGCTTTTGCCTTGGGAGAAGGCCAGTTCTGTTTCCAGCACTGTTGTTTCCTAGTTCCTTTCTGGAAGTTGAAGGCACCCGCCATTGTTAGATCTTGAACCGTGAACCCTCTGACCCTTGCAGAGTTGTTTTAATATGCAGTGACTAATGAAATGATTAATGGCTCTATTTTTCAACTCAGAAAAAGTAAAGCATACAATCACAAGGAGTTGAAACACCCCGGGGAATCATTACTTTTACACAATCTGTATTTTATCACCGTTCAAATTATACTTCTGTGAACGTGTGTGTGTGTGTCACTTTTGTGCTGCTGTGATAGAATGGTGAAGGCAGCCCAGGGAAGAAAATGTCTTCTGGCTTATAACTCCAGAGGGTTAGAGTCCATGATGAGGACAGCAGACAGGCATGGGTGCCGGAGCAGGATGCTGAGGGCTGGAAGCAGAAAGAACAAACCAGAAGCCCCCAGGAACATTCGTCCTTGAGCCAGGCTGCCCCTCCCAAACCTCTCAGCAGTGCACCCACTGGAGACCAAGTTTTCCTGTGCATGTGCCTATGAGGCACAGTCAAATGATCAGTGTAAAGTTTCACCAACTTGATGTAGACCTAGACATATCTGGGAGCTCGTGTGAAGATGTGCCTCTATTACTTTGGTCCATGGGCACATCATTGGGCATTTTCTTGATTGCTTATCGATGTGGGAGGGCCCAATCGCTGTGGGCAGTGAGTGCCATGCCTGGGCATTCGGTCCTGTGCTGCACGAGGAGTGTAGAGGAGCAAGCCAGGGGTCACAAGCCAGGAAGCCAGTGTTCCTCCATGGTGTGTGCTTCAAGCTCCATCCAGCCTTGAGTCCCTGCTTTGGTTTCCCTCAGCAAGCTGGAATAAAGACATTCCTTTCAGCGTTTGTTGCTGTTGGTCATGGTGCTTGTCATAGCAATAGAGACGCAAAATTGAACCCAACCAATGATGCAGGATACCGGGATTGTTGTGAGAGAAAGGCTTCCGCAGAGGCCTTGTGAGAGAAAAGGGGACAGAAGTAGAGAGGAGGGGAGAGAGAGGAGGAAGAGAGAGAGAGAGAAAAAATGGCAGAGAGAGAATATGAAGGAAGACTGTCTGAGTCATTGTGAAGTCACATGCTTTTTTTAAGCATCCAGAATGGAGTTCTCCTTAGGAGACATTTTCTAGTTTTGTGACCTCAGCCCAGGTATTATCCAAGATCTTCCCCTTTTCTCTAGTGAAATGTCACACTGAAATCTGCCTCTCAGGGACCATTTGGATAATTATCTAAGGTTGTCTCTACGGCACATAGCACGTGTTAGTAAAGTGTTTATTAGATAACTTGACTCGTTAAAAATAGCCTCGAAGCGTAAGGTCCAGATGACACTTGATTCAGTCAAAGAGAGTTGACAGATGCTTGGACGGCACAGCAGTGCCTTTTTATGTTTGTTGATCCAAAAGTCACCGATATGGGCTGGCTTGTTCCTTGAGGTCCCTCTGGGTTCCGTCTTACCTGCAAACTGAATTATCAGCATTTCACTCTTCTTTGATAGCACTGTTACCCGCATCGGAATCTGGTGCGCTCTTACATGCTGCTGACCAGAGAGCACGGGGCTGACGAGGATAGGAGAATGCCTTCCGGGTGCCATCTTCCAGTGTTTGTAGCTTGGCCTTGTGCATGCTCTGTGAGCAGTGACAGTCAGCGGATGGCTTCTTGTCATCTTCGCAGACTCTTAATATCTTCCGTGCTCTCTCTCGGCCGACTGGGTCTCAGGGAGCATGGTAGATCCCTTTGTGTCGGCTGCGTTTGGAAGGTTTGGCAAGTGACCTCCAGTTGAGCTGTGTTCCCTCTAACAGCGTGGGTAATGATGACTGCAACAATGCCGCTATTGTGTCCAGAGGTTTGAAGCTGTAATTTCATAATGAAATTGAAAAACATGAGATTAAAAACCTGACTGTAGCACAGTAATTATATTTAAGTATCACACATCATCTCCCCGTATTTAATCGGGTATTTGAGATCTGGCCTCTCTTTGTGGAGTGCGATTATATCATTTCATAGTTCTGTGGAACGGAAGGCTCCCTGATCGGTGGCGAAAATGTGAGAATTGCTTTCTCTTAATGGGGAGGTGACAAGAACGGCATTGAAATATTGAAGGAGCTAGTTTGCTTCGTTGACTAGAGTGAGGAAAGTAGTTTGGAGAACAGCCGCCCAGTTAGAGAAATGCTTAGATCTTTTCCTGGTTTAATTCCCAGTCCTAAGTGTGCACTTGCTCACTTGGGAAATTAAACTGACTCAGGCTTGTGTGGGACAGTCTCCAGGCCTTCAGGGAACAGCAGCGTGAATCTTTACCCCATCAGCGCAGGGTTTCTGGTACAGGTGAATGACTGAGCGTGCCTGTTTCCCACTGATCAGCACTCCATGGGCTGGCCCATAACCATTCATTGCTTGGGAATCTATTGGCTCTTTAGTAGAGGGAGGGCGGTGTGCGCCTGAGAGGTGGGAAGGTGTTAGTGCCTGGCAGGCATTCCAGTCAAGTGGAGTGTGGGGTTTTAGGAAGCAAATGGAAAATGGGTTCTGCCTCTGCTTTTGTTTCCTTTTTGTTACAGTGATGGGGAGTGGGGGGAAAGGGAACAGGGGTAGGGAAGTTTTTTTTTTTCCCCTTTGGGTTTCCATGGCCCATATTACAGTCCATACTGGGGGAAGTTATGATAAGACTTAACACATCACATCCTCCACAGTGGAACTTCGTCCTCTTAACACCGTTCAGGGCCTCCCGCTTAAGATATGCTGCTGTCCACAGTGGGCTGCATCTTCACACATTAGTTAATAATCAAGACGATTCTTCACGGGCATGGCTGGAGGTCAACCTGATCTGCTAATTCCCCAGTGAGACTGTCTTTCCTAGTAATTCTAGCTGGTGCCAAGTCTACCATTAAAAACGTAACTAGTACGGGATACCATTACCTCACCCTTTTCTTTCCAGGACCCATCAGGTGGTCATAGTAGGGAATTGTGGGGTAATTCTGAGCTATGTCCAAAGTGTGAGGCATGAGCCTTCATTCTGGGTTCTTGATACTCCACAGTGAACGCTGATCCACACAGAGGGCTAGTGTTTCTAGGTACTTGTGTTTCAACAAACCATTTCTTTAGGTACAGGGACAATGTAATAGGAGTCCCTTCTTCCCCGACGCCTTCTTTGCAGATGCTCTGAATTTGCAAAATTGAGTGTCTGAATTGCTTTGTACCACGGAGCTCCACCAGCCATCACTCTTGGAATCACCCAGGAAATTCACTCCGTCTGCAGATTTTAGCACCTCGCCCTACCCAGACACACGTGCTTTCGTACATAGACGTGTTCTAAGAAGAATCTATACTTAAAATTTTTATTCTGTTTTGTATTTATTTGTATATTGTCTATGTGATAATGGTGTGTGTGTGCGCGCGCATGTTTGTGTGTATGCGCATGTGCAGAGAAAGCAGAGGAGAACATTGGGCGTCTTCCTGTTTTGTTTTCTACTTTACTTACTTGAAACAATATATCCCTGAAGCTGAAGCTTAACGTTTCCTCTTGGCCAGACATCTCTCAGGATCCACCCGTCTCTAGTGCTCCCGCCCCTACCCTAACATGGCTTATAGGCAGCTGCGGTCATGCTTGGCTTTCCTGTGAGTGTTAGGGTTTAAGTCAGGTCCTCATGCTTGTAGAGCAAGTACTCTGACCTGCTGACCTAGTTCTCGTACCTCACATCTGCATTTTTTGAGGAAGTATCTAAAGGGTCCTAAAAGCCCTAGTACCATCTCTCTAGGAATGTGATGTCTGTGGAATGTGAACCTCTTTGTCAGTCTTCAGTCTCAGCCTCTTGGCCTGACTATATTATACAACAGAGCCTACTTCTGTAGTACTTCTTTCGGTTATAAAGGAAGCTGGCCTTTAGCCGCTATACAGTATGGATAGTGGGCAGAGAGGAAAACAGTTCTATACCCAACATTTCACTTGGGCTGGCTTGGGAAGAGACAGCCTTTTTCCAACTTTAAGTTCTTAACTGTCAGGTACTTAATTTTCTTCACAGAACTTATTGAAAATTCCACCACAATCCACGTTTTTGGCCTTTTAGAGCAGAGTGTATAAAAACAGTCATTTAATTAAATTCATCAAGCGTTTATTGAGTGGTGGCTGGGGCTACAGTACTGATGTGTCAAAGTAATCAGGACAAGTGGGTTAAAGCAGGGTTTCCTACCTTCCCCTGAGAGGTTGTGTTAACACAAGACAGGCAAGGCAGCTGTCACCTGCCATCAGAAGGCACCTCTCAAACAATGACATCCAAGGGAGGCACCTTAGGAATGTCAGGGTAGGCATAGTTAATTCAGATTAAGCCACGGCTTCTTAGGAGAGGTGGCCTTAGACTGAGTTGGAAGCAGTGGCCCTCAAATATGATCGTTCTGTAGAGTCACCCAAAACTACCAGGTCAGGTTTTCTGGAGTCACAGATGGTTGTGAGACACCCCATGTGGGGGCAGGGAGCCAAACTCTGTTGTCTGGAAGAGGAAAGAGTGCTTTTAACTGCTGAGCTGTCTCTGCAGTCTGGCATTAGCCTTTTTATCTGAGGCCTGTACAGGATTCTAATGTGCAGCCAGAATTGCAGTCCTCTGATACAGAAGGACGAGGAGGCTGTCACAGAAATGACAGATAGATAGAAAGCAAAAGGCATCCCATGGCACAGATAACACCAGGAGCAAAGGACCAGGGGCGCTCCAAGGAAAGCTGTCCTTAGAGCGTGCCACCACAAGGACTGAGGCCCAGTGCCGCCAGAAGTGAGTGTTAGAGGGAGGACATTGTGCTGACTGGGTGGATTAAAATATGACGCCAAAGAACTGAGAAACGTTCCTGTCTTCACAGCATCTTGAGAACCCTTTCTGCCTGGTGCGTGCTGGGGAAGGGCGTCCCTGGAGTTTCTTGTTTGTCTGCACTAAGAGTGAGCCAGGGCAGATAAGGCGAGGGGTACCCAGTTCCCTCCGCAGGAACCTTTGCCTTACTTTGGCCTGCCACCTCAAATTGTTTGACGTTTACGAGTTCATCTTGGCATTGGTTCTTTGACCCTTTCCTTTTTGCCAGAGCAGAGTAAGCATAATTTAGGGACCGGCTTGCAGACATTAGCAATGTTAGACAGGAGTACGGAATGATTTCTCCATCCAAGCCTGGCATGGGAGGACCGCTGGGCACACGGAGGGCAGATGTCAGCAAGCAAAAAGGTGGGTAGGTCTGTTTCCTTACGGCGGCATTCCTTTTGTACCGGGTTCCACTAAGGATGGCTTCTCTATCTGCTTATCGCTATTTTTAGGAAGTTAATTTTCAGGTGCTATAAATATGCATGGCTCATATACTTCCCTTATTCTGTTTCCCTTGAAGCCTCTCCTTTTCAGTAGACACTTTTCGTTTGTCTGTTTGGAGCACGTGTCCTTTTATGTCATATTTTGTCTGTCGTGGAAGTGAAGGTAAAGTTAAAGGTGCCCAGTTATGCAAGTCTCTTTCTGCTTAGCCTTGCAGATCAGGGGCAGGCCAATGTACTAAGATTTTTGTCTCAATACACTTAGAGGTTGTAGAACCTGGAGGGGGAGTGGGAGTGGGAGAGGGAGTGTGAGAGAGTGAGAGAGTGAGAGTGAGAGTGAGAGGGAGAGAGTGAGCTTGCAGAAGAGCGCTTACTTATTTCCCTTCCTCACTAATGTGAGGGCTCTACACCAATGCTGCATAAAATCTCTCAATTTATCCACCCATCTGTGCGTTCCCCTACCCATCCCTTTACCTCTTCTGAGAAATTAGCACTGTGTAGTAGTTAAGAGTTAAGCATAGAGGTTCCTGCGCTGATGAAATGCTTTACTTGGTGTCCTGCTTGTCACAAAGTTAGAGGATTTCGTTGGAGGCCAAGAATGCACGTTTACAAAAGCCCGGTGTGATAGTGCACTCTTTGGATCCCAGTGCCGAGGGGTACAGGTACAGGCTGATCCTTTGCTGGACAGCCAGTCTGTGCAAGTGAGCAAGCTTCAAGTTCAGTGAGAGATTCCGTCTCCTAAA
This sequence comes from Rattus norvegicus, assembly GCF_021556685.1. NCBI lineage: Eukaryota > Metazoa > Chordata > Mammalia > Rodentia > Muridae > Rattus > Rattus norvegicus. The sequence continues at coordinate 31,306,704 of NC_141545.1, forward strand.
ACAAAACAAAACAAAACAAAACAAAAAAAGACTTCTGAGAAAGGACACTTGACGTTGACCCCGGGAGTTTACACTTCCTTGCATGATGTGCTCGAACACACCATCGACCCACAGAAGTAATAGACTCTAGAACCGGTGTAACTGAGCCTGGTCTCCGTGCTAACTCACGTAATGCACACAAATGCACAAGGAGCGGGAGACGTGGGAGAGGGGATGTGAATATGTGAATGAGTACAGGCTCTGGAGCTGACCTGCTTGAATTCAGGTGTTGGTTCTTCCACTTTTAAGAGCTTATTTCAACTTGAAAAAAAATTTTTTTGGAGATTTTATTTTATGTATTTTGCTATGTCTGTTTGTGTGTCAAATGTGTAGAGGGCCAATGACCCAGTGATTTGACCTCCAGGAGATCAGAGAGGGGGTCAGATCCCCTGGGACCAGAATTACAGGTGATTGTTAGTGGCCATGTGGGTGTTGGGAATTGAACCCGGGACCTCTGGATGGTCAGGTAGTGCTCTTACTTGTGGAGACATCTTTCCAGTCCCTTCTTTCAACTTTAAGATACCATTAGCAGCGGCCTTGAGATGTTATGTTGGTAAAGGCGCTAATGTGCACGAAATGCTGAGAAAGTGCTTGCAGGAGGAGGCTTTCAGCTCGTCGCTGCCTCCTCTATTAGAATTGCGAGCATTAATTATCGTAAGGAAAATGTTTTGACAGGTGATTCTGGTCCTTTGGTTTCTAGTGTGTGACCTTACAATTTATAGGGAGAAGAAGATCTGTAAGGGGGTTTCAAGCTGGTTTCATAGGGGGTCCTGAGCCTGGGCTTTGGAATTATACAGAGAATGAGAAGTCCTTCAGACTTTGGGCTGTGTGGAGGTATGGGGCCAGCAGTGACCTTTGCAACCTTGTGCCTCAAGACCGTTCACAGAATTAGAGCAGGGAAAGGGAAGTTTTCAAAGGTGTGATTTGGTGCTTCCCTGCACTTTGAGGAGAGAGCTTGTTCTCTCTATTACTAGTGGAGACACCGGAGCTGTACCGCAACACGCAACACGGAGCTTGGAGTCATTCTCTTTTCTGCTTCCTACAGGTCATGAAAGACAATACCCAGCCAGCTCTTACAGAATGTCTGTCTCATCCCTGTCTCCCTGATTACTCTATGGCTTGGACTCGAGTGCAGAGTTACCTTGACTATAAACAATAAGTTTACAGGGCTGTCAGCGTTGGGACGGGAGGCCCTGTCAAGCTTCTGTGTGGGTCGAGGGCTGTCTTCCGTGGGTGCTTTTCTGATTCCAGAGAGCATCGTGCACTTTGCTTTTTGTTTGTGTGCGGTCATCTTTGCCAGCCTACTGGCAAAGGTCGGACAGGGGAAAGCCTCATTAAAGTGGACAGAGTGGAGCACAGGCTGAAAATAGGGAAGAGAGTGCACTGAGAAGTGCATGTTTGTCGTCCCCCCCCCCCCCCTCTCTCTCTCTCTCTCTCTCTCTCTCTCTCTGTGTGGTCTGGCAGGAGAAAAGCACATGCGGCTAAATCGCAGTAAAGTGAAGAATTGTGGGCTGGCACAGACAGATTTTCAGGGTAGATGAAAAGACTTGGTAGTTCTGTTATTCTCGTTTACAGACTGGTAATCTACGAAAGGACAATGAGGTGTGAGAGGATTGACCTTCGTCCATACATACTAAGTGCCGGTCATTATTTTACTTAGCTTTTAAAATCGTTTTAAATGTATAGGATTCAAAAAGTGTTAGTATGATTATTTCCTAATGTATACTTTCAGTTGGTCTTGATATCACAATGTTTGTACCTGAGACAAAACTTGCTTTAACCTACTTTGGGTCTTTTCTAAACCCCTACCCCCCCTTTTTTTTTTAAGTTTCCTGAGGTCCCCGAATGCAGTGAAATAGCATGTGCAGAGAGAGAGGCTAGGTACTTGTTTTAGTTCCTCTCCTCACATTGGGTTAGCAAGTGACTCATACTCATGCAGTAGGACTCTGGGCTCCCAGTGCAAAATGCCAGCATCTCTTAGGGTACTCTGAATCACTGGGACACAGCAGTTGGGTGTTAGGACTGAGAGTTCACTTGGCCCCTCCCACCAGTGTTCCTCACAGCACCAAGTACCAACGTTACTTGGGAACTTGTTACATTGAGAGGTCCCGAAGAGAGGGGGTCAGGGTCTAGATTTTGAGGAGTAGGTCTCTGATCGGGAACAGAGGCAAATCTTGATGCTTCCTGAACTGCTGTGGTCCGCCATTGCTCTGGAAGTGCTCCATGGGCTGATAGGAAGTCAGGGGTTTCCCGGTATAGATATCAAGGGCATGCCTTCATTTTTGCCCTTCTGAGCTTACGCTTGAGGGTGGGGCTTTGGCTCAACTGGCAGAATACTTTCCTGACATTCACTGGACCCTGGGACGGAAATACACAACACTCTCCAGGTAACACCAGGAGATAGGAGTTTTAGGTCATCCTTGGCTATATACTGAGTTCTAGGTCAGTCTGAGCTACTCAAGATCACATCTCAAAAACAAAGTTCACACTAGAGAGAGCTTGTTAATTGGAGTAAAGTGGATGTCACAGAGACAAAGGACTTCTTTGTTCACTGTGGCCACTGGGGGTTTGTGATGGTGCAGGAAGCCTGCTGGCAAATAGGTTCTTGGCAGTCTCCCTGGCGTCTCTACTTTGATGAATAGCTAGGTTTCCTTATTTAAAGTGATTTCGACTCCCCTCCCCCTTTTAAATGACTATGCACCTTCTTCCTTATCACTTCCTCAAATTAAAAAAGAAAAAAAGATAAAAGAAACAGAGGGAGGGAGAACAAATCCCTGAACGTTACTTTTCCCCCTGCTAAAGGTTGTAAACATAAATCATATTCAAACACAGTGAAAGGACCTCATCTTTAATCTGCAGAAAGCCGGACCCCCAGTGCATTGGAAAGTCTCTTAATTTAGAAAAGAATAAGAATGTTTAGAAGGGCTCTGCTCTGGGGACCAGAAAAGCGCCCATCGTTCTGGTCAGAGGTTTTTCTCTCTGTCTAGGAAACTCGGGCCCTGGAGCTGTCAGTGGTCTCTTCATCAAGAGCTGTCTCTGTGTGTGCACCGTTGGTCTTTGCTGAGGGAGCCAGTCTGTGTCAGCGTAGCATTGCTCACCCCTTTCTGCTTCATTCGGCACCTCTGTATCTGTGTCAGTGCTTGTGCGGGAGGACCTGAGGGGAACAGGGGGTTCACCCCTTCATCTCTTCTACAGCATGAGGATACGGAGGTGACATCCTCTGAAGGTGGGCATCCTCAGGACTTTCATGTCCTTCAGATTTGCTTTCCTATCACTTCATCTGAAGCACTGTTAGTGTTCCGTTTTCCTGGAGCCTCTAGGTGTATTTCTGGGTAAATGTGTTTCTTATTGCAGTTCTACAGATCTTTAAATGATACTCACAAGGCCCTGGGTTCAGTTCCTATCACTGCAGAATGTTGTGTGGTAACTCTGTCTCGTGATCCTATCCCGAGGCAAAGATAATATGATCAAGAGTTCAAGGGCATCCTTGGCTACTCGATGAGTCATAGGCTAGCCTGGGTTATATGAGACACCTTCTTAAGGAAACAAACAAAAATATTCATGCCACTTCTTGTTAGTGAATTGATCTTTCATTGCCAATATTCTCACATAGATACATTGCCAATATACATGTTAGAGTTACAGACATAAAGAAACGTTATGTGTAGGTGGAGATGTTAATTGGTCTAGCCCTCCGGAAAAAACAATATGGAACAACTTTCTATAGTTAAAAGTAGAATTAATGTCTGACCCAGCAACCTACCTACTAAAGAAAGTTAGTTTCAGCATATCACAGATCTCTAGACTACTATGCTTTTGAAGAGTTATTTATAAAAGCAGAGAGACAGATACTTGTGGGCAGGTGAAGGAAGAGAACCTCGTGTATAAACAAGCACACGCACACTGTGCTTACAAACACACAGAGCAGACTGCCAGTCATCATTGTCTTCTCAAGATAAAGGAAATTTTGCAACTTGCAGGGCTAATGAATCTTGAGGGCATGGCGACAGTGCCCAGAAGAGGACGTTTAATTTCACTTATCTACAAAGAGTTGTAGGAGAAGAATAGAATGGCGGTTGCCAGGGAAGAAGGAAAAATAAAAGATTGTATGCGTTTGCTTGTCAGATATTTAATTTCTGTAGCTCTACTGCGCACAGAAGCAGTATGGTTGTAAACACTGTACTGTTTGTTTGAGCTTGGTATAGAGTGGCTTTAGTGTTCTGATATCCAGGTTTATACATTCCAAGTGTTAATTACCCTGACTCTGATAGTGCAATGGAGTGTGTGTGTGTGTGTGTGTGTGTGTGTCGGTCGGTCTGTCTGTCTGTCTTCTTAAAACCCTTAAGACCAGAAATGTCTCTCATTTTAGACTTTTTTGGGGTGGGCTTTAGAATATTGGAAGATGCACATTGAGATGTCCCAGGGGATGGTGCCTGAGATTACTGTGACATTCATGTGTGCCTGCCTCCTGTGTACTCATCAGCCTAAAGGCACTCATGTTGTTGAGACGGTGTTTGTCATCAATGCTTTCTCTGTGTTTCCCTGACTGTTCTGAAACTCACTTAGTAGACCAGGCTGGCCTCAGACTCAGAGATCCAACTGCCTTTGCCTCCTGGGTGCTGGGTTTGAAGGCGTGTCCCATTGCCACCAGCGAATATTTTTAATTTGTGTGTTAATCACAGGTTTGTTTGCTTGTTTATTTGATCCGAGATTGTCCGCCTGTGATTTCACATTGGTAGTGACCACATCCACGCCATCCACATGTTAGGTCATTTAAGTTCACAGATTGTCTTTGGCAATGAGATGCTAAACCCGTCTACACATATGTACTGATGTTCACGCGTGCGTGTGTAATCTCCTGTTTCTGTACCTTAACCGTGCCCCTTCCTGTTTAGTTTCTTACTTTCCGTGCTGAGAATCCAACATGAGACCTCACACATACTTAGCTGAGAACTCTTCTACTGAGCTGCAGCCCAGCCTCAAATCTGTAATTTTGTTGATTATACCTTTGTGATGCTAGAGGAAAGAAGGAATTACATAAAGGCGAGCAGGAACTATAAATGGAGCGCCCGCTTTCCTTTTTTTGGTAACAGTGATCCAAGTGTAAGCTTGTCTCAGGACTCCCGGTCCGACCGTGGTGGGCTAGTGTTTGTAAGGCTGGCTTCAGTATGTGACATGGCTGGCATACTTAAAAGTTCTTTTCTTTTTGGGGAGTGGGGACAAGGTTGACTTGGTAAAGTGCTTGCCGGGAAGATCATGAAGACCTGAGTTTGATATCCAGAAACCACATAAAAATGATCTAGTGGGATATTGCTTGCTTTGGAAGTTTAGGGCCAAGGAGATATATGCTGGAGCATCTCTGGGCTCACTGGCTTGTTAGCCTAGCATGATCCAAGAACTCCAGCCCAGAGAAATCCTGTCTAAAACAAGGTGTGTGGTATCCAAGGTGGACCTGTGAGGACACTGGGACACCTACACACCACCCACACAGATATGGTCACCCACGTGCACACTCACATGCACAGGTCCACATACTCACAGGTCGGAAGGGAGGTGGAGAAGGAAAGAGAAAACTGTTTCCAGAACTTCAACCCAGACCTGCTGAGTGATAATATCTTTTGGCATAGACTGGGAACTTGTACTTTCAAATAGCAGGTCAGGTACTCCAGGCATCACCATTTTTTTTTTTTAAATTGGGCCTATATTAAATGAACAGTGGCTCATTTAGCACTTGGAAAATCCAGAGGAACAATGACCACTTGCGTTATAGATATGGGTCTATAGATTGGGATGCGTGAAACTCTTCGGGGAATCTTTGTGGCTTGTTATTCGTACCTCCAAGTATTTGGTGTTAAACATTCTAGTAAACCAACCTGAGATGATTTTCCTCAGGTCCACCTACTTTGATTTGTGGGATAGGGTTTTTCACTGGCTCAGAGGTTCTGCAGTAGGCTTGGTTACTGGTGGTGTAGCTTGGTCCATGACTACCTGTTACTCCTGGATTATGGGTATGGAACTTGAGTTCTTGTGTTTAGAAGAAAGACACTTTACCAACTGGGTTCTCTCTCCAGCGCCCAGCTTACCCATTGAATCCACACGAATGATAGTTTCTTTTTTCCCTAAAATCTGGGGATGATCAAAACTTAGTCGAGGACATTTCTCAATATGGACTTAAAGGCTTAGGATTTATTGACCGTGGACCAGTAACCCCATGTATGCAGTGATCTATCACAATACTCTTTTTTCCACGTGTACTCCCCCACACATTGAAATAAAAGCAGAGTATGCCAGATAACATGTATCTGGAAATTTGTCTCATAACTATTTATTCCAGGTCCCCTTGGTCCCTTTGTGGGTACCAAGGTTATCTCTTCTTGAATCAGCTTGACACCCCTTTCTCAGATCTCCTTGTATCAGGCATTTGTGAAATATAGTAATTGAGATAAAATGAAGAGGCCAGGCTGAGTGCATGGACGTCAGACTGCAGGGAAAGCCAGAGATGGTTGGATGGTTGGGATGTGAGATCCACCAGTACCTCTGGGCTATCCTGTTACATCCCTAGTGTGGAAGTCCAAAGCATGGGCCCTTCCTTTTAGAGTCTACCGCCATTACATGGTTAGGGTTCTCTGATATCATGGACCTTGCAGGGGTGACATCGAGCAGTTGTCCCCTCCCACATACCTAGTGTGGTCTGGAACTTTTAAGAATGCTCACTTCCTGTCAGGCTTAGTTTATTATCTTTCAACTTCTCTGGCAGTGAGTGTGCCAGAGGTCAGGAGTTCTGGCATTACCCGAGTAATCTTTGCTCCCTTGGTAGCTCTGAATCCTGGCCTTAGAGCCGTAGAAGCTCTCCATACAAAATGATTCAGAGGACTCATGACCACGGTCCTGCCCACTCTGCAGCCACTAACATCGTTTAAAAATTACATGCATCCGTGTTTACGTGTCCGTGTCCGTGTGTGTGTGTGTGTATTGTGTATGTGCCTGATCACCCTACAGTGACCATGTATGACATGTATTCACCACATGTATGCCTGGTGCCCAGTGAAGCCAGAAGAGCTTGTCATGTACCCTGGAACTGGCAAGACAGATGGTGACTGAGCCATCTTCTTAGTCCATTTTTCAGTGTTGGTGACCAACAAAGCTAGATTTAACTGTGAGATTCCACGAAAGAATGATGATAAAAGGGGACTAGAATTTGATAAAAATTAAAAGCTTTTATGTGCCCTTTGATGGCCTAGTGCTGGGCAAGCTTTTCTGTAAATCTCTACGTGTGTGTGTGTGTGTTTGTGTGTGTTTATGTGTAATATGTAGTAAATATAGTAAAACCACTTGCTACACTTCTTACTGAGTATCAAACCACAAAAATGTCTCACTGGTAACATTGTATCAGGCGTTTTTAACTCAGTAATATTTAACCTTCATTTATTTTTCACACATACTCCGGTCTGACCTGGAGGGTCACATGCCACTCTGGAGACTGTCCTTAAGCTGGAGAAAGCTGTGGGGAAAAAAACGGAGTGACGGTAATGTGGCGATTGGTAGTGCGAGGTGTACTTATAGGTGGCTGGCGGGGAGGGCACCCCCTGAGAATGAAGTTCAGTGGTTAGTGACTGGCAGGGGCTAGGCAGAGCTAAGCTAGGCAGATGTCTAGGCAGAGTGAGCTGGGCACGCCTCCTCCATGGAACGGCTCCCTGGTTCTTCCTGTTTGCTCCCTCACCTCCACCACGAGGATCTGCTGAGAGTGGTCTGCTTTATCGGAACCCGTAGATGTTTCCTGTCTTTGGCCAGTTGTCCACAGTCTCGGGCTGGAAATATATACTGAGAGCAGAGCATTTATGTTTCTTACAAAGTGGTCACCATTACTATTTTTACCCAAAACGCTACCCCCAAAGCCTTTCTTTCCCATTCCATTGATAAAATTGTGCCTTGTTATCTGTGTTTACTTTCTAAGCTCCATCTAAGTGGAACCGCCTCTCTCATATCTTGCATTTCTGCAGGGCCATGGCATATTTCTCCTTAAGTAGTTTATACAGGTCTTATCATGCTGTCTTCTGCATGGGGACCCAATGACTGATTTTGGCTGATAATGGAAAGGTGTTCTTTTTCTTTCTTTCCTTTTAGTTTGTTCTCAATCTAACATCTGCATCTGTTCCCCCTGAGGGCTTTCTTATCTGTTCTCTTCTGGCATTGACTGAACTCACCTTACGACTGAAATTTTTTCTTCCATCTCCGTTTATTTTATATAATGCACTCGTCACTTTCACTAGAAAAGAACACGAGGTTCCTTATGAACATAAGCTCATGGAGTAGGGTGTGCTGCGGTGGTCAGAACCCTTGTCTGTTGGAGGGAGCCAGCACCTTACTTTCCAGTATTCTGGTTATTCTTGTCGGGACTTGGCCAGACTAAACGCTGCAGATGGCAGCCTAGGTGAACAAAGCACAGGGGTTGGGGTGTGGGGGATGGGTGTAAATCCTTTGGGAATCCTTAAATTTCTCCTTGCAAAGGTCTTTCTCAATTGCCCCCACAGAAAAGCTCCATTCAGCAACTGATGGAAACAGACTCAGAGTCCCACAGCCAAACCTTAGGTGGGGCTTGAGGAATCCTATGGAAGAGGGGCAGGGAGAATCGTAGGTGTCAGACGGGTCAGGGACACTGCAATCAACTACCTGGGCCCATAGGGACTCTGAGAGACTGAACCAACAACCAGGGAGCCAGCATGAGACTGACCAAATCCTCTGCACATATGTTAGAGCAGTACAGCTTGGTCTTCTTGTGGGACTCCTCGCAGTGGGAGGAAGGGTTAGCTTTGACTCTTTTCCCTGCTTTCGAAACACCTTTCCTCCTGCTGGGTTACCTCCTCCAGCCGTAATATGAGTGGTGGTGCCACGTCTTACTTCACCTTGATATTCTGTGTTTGGTTGATATCCATGGGACGCCTGCCCTGTCTGAAGAGAAATGGAGGAGTGGATGGGGGTGGGTTGGGCAGACTGGGAGGAGAGGAGGGAAGGGAAACTGTGGTCAGGATGTAAAAAGAAAAAATGAATAAATAAAATACAGGTGAAAAAAGTGCTGGCTTTCTTCATCATATTGGCATTCATTTGAGAATCCTGTATAGAGTAAGATCCTTTCAAAAGTACTCTGAGAAAATAGACAAACAGGCAGGCTCGTGTATACACACACACACACACACACACACACACACACACACACAGCAGGGGTGGGGTGGGGACAGAGAGAGGTAAAGGCAGCAGATGGCGAGTGTTTCACATATCCTGGGTAGGCATTGAACTTTCTATGTGGCCATGGCAGGCCTTGAAACCTCTGTCTGATTCTCCTGTCTCTATCTCCCAAGTGGTGATATTATAGGCATGTGTTACCAGAGTCAGCTCGGCTCTGCCTTCTGTCTTGGTTAGTTGTGATAAAAACACTGTCACTAAAGTCAGCTTGGCGAAGGAAAGTTTCACCTCATCTTACAGCTTGAAGCCATTCCTTAGGAAAGCCAAAGCAGTAACCAGAAGAAGGGTGTCCTTTAAAGGATGTGAGTGGAAGGATGCTATTTACTTGCTTGCTCCCTGTGGCTTACACAACCCATTTTCTTATAAGCTTCAGGGCTAACAACCCATGGGTGACACCACCCAGAATAAGCCAGACCCTTCCATATCAATCACTAATTTAGAAAATGTCTCATAGGCTTCCCTAAAGGCCCTTCTGGGGCAGTTTTTCACTTGTGGTTCTGTCTCCTTAGATAAATCTAGGTTGTGTCAAGTTGGCAATAGCAACAACCCCCCCCCCCCAAAAAAAATCAAAAACAAAGGACCACCAAATAGGATATTATGTCCTTCAGATAACTTCTTCTGTGTATTCAGGACCTAGACATTCATGATCACAGGTGGCCTCAAACTTCTGGTCATCCTGCTTCTATCTCCCAAGGGTTGGCATTGCAGCTGTGTTCACCGTGGCTAATGTGAATGTCCCAGGGACCTATGTGCATGCTATGCAAGTCCTCTAACATCCCCAACTTCTTGACATTCTCTTTCTCACTTGGTAGTCATTTTCTTCAGAAATCTAGTTTCCAAATAAAAGAGAAGAGTAAAAGGAACTAGAGAGACAGCTTAGAGGGTAAAGAGTGTCTGTTGCTCTTCCAGAGGACCCAAGTTTGATTGATTTGTAACTCCTACACCGGTCATCTCATAACCACCCGTAATCCTTGTTAAAACTTAATGCCCTCTTCTGGACCTTATGGGCATGTGTGCATGTATGTGCGCACACCACACACATATACAAACACAGACACTCAGAACTACAAAGCCAACTTTGTGTGAAATGCCCCCTGTGACAGGCAATACATTAGCTGTGTGGATGTGTAGTTTAATAGGGTTATGAATGACTCCATTCTGTGACCTTCCTTGAGGATTGCTTTGTTTGAAGTTCAGACTGCCCGTGCAGTGTGCAGTGTGCAGTGTGCAGTGTGCAGTGTGCAGGGTGCAGCGTGCAGCATGCAGTGTGCAGTGTTTTCTCTTCTGCAGTCTACTCTGCATGGCATTTGCTGGAGATAGTCCTTGGATCCACGCTGTCAGTGTCACACATGTGCACATCTGGATATTACCCACATGGCTATGAGGTACAGTACTCCCTGATGTATGATACTGAGCCCATCCATATGCCAACATTTGCTAGATTTTCTTCTCTAGAGGGACCTTGGCTTGCATTTCTACTTGTACGTTTTTCTTAGAACTTGTTTATATTCTGCATATGGACATTTACTCGCATTCATGTATGTGCACCACATTTGTGCCTTATGCACAAGGAGTTAAGAAGAAGGGTTTGATCCTCTTGTACTGGAGTTATAGACAATTGCGGGCCACCATAGTGGTGGAGAACAAACCGGCGTCTTGTGCAAGAGCAGAAAGTGCTCATAACTATTGAGCCATCTCCTAAGCCCCTGGCTTGCTTTTCTTGAATTTTTTACCATCTTGATTTCCCTCCTGCTTCTTCTGCCCACCACATAAAAATCTTCATATGTGCGATAATTACAGAAGTACAAGGGGCAGACTTGAAGTTAAGTAATACATCCATGTCTTTCATGCTTAGCTCCCGTTATAAACTAATTAAGGCCAGCAGTTCCTGGGCTCTACTACAGTGACACACTCTTCTCTTTGGGGGTTGTTGACATTTTTTTTCAGCATTCTTTAAATTCTATTTTCCTCCCAGCAACCACATGGTGGCTCATAACCATCTGTAATGGGATCCAATGGATCCTCTTCTGGTGTGTCTGAAGATAGATAGCTACAGTGTACTCACATACATAAATTCCATTTTCCTTTTCCAGTGACATCATACTAAATACACGAATGGGAGGGAAGGTGGTAGAGGTGTCACTGGATTAGTGGAGGATCAGAACCATTGCATAGGCCTATGTCCATGCATGCAGACATATCTGTGGTTCACTTCAGTTGGGTTTCCACAAGCCCGATAGACTGCTACTGGGTGTTGGTGTTTCAGTGTTGACTGAGAAGATTCTCATCTGTACTGGTTTTGAGTCCTGTGTCAGAAGAGTATTAGAGGGTTAGGTGAGTACTGAGCAGGGCAGGTATCATGGGCACATTCCCACCCCTCTACCCTTGAAGGTAGATGTGATGTGACCAGATGCCTGAGTCCTTGTGTTGACTTCTCCAATGGCGAATTGTAACCTGTACTTGTGAACTAAACAAACCTTGCCTTTCCTGTGTTACTTTGAGTCAAGGTACTTTACAGAAGTGATGTCATAGTTTGATTTCATTAGTGGTTACTACAGATTGTTAGAGAACTATCTTGGCTCGGCAGTACTGAGCAGCAGGTGAATTTGAAATGCCATCTTGGTCCTTTATCTCCAATACATGTATGCATGAAAAGAAATGGATTTTCATTACCCTGTCTTTGTCCCTACATAAGAGTCATAAGAGTTGCTCAAGAATTTTGCCATTATAACAATCCTGTTGCCAAAAGTAAAGAGTTAAAATCTTAGTAGCTCAGACTTTGATCAGTCTCTTAATGTGTTCATTTGATTCCTTTTTGGCTCTCTGTAACATGGGTAGTGCAAATTCTGGTTTGCCAAGAACTGGGTGAGGGTTGGTGCAGTAGTTCTGTTGGGAGAGTGCCTGCTTAGTGACTGCAAAGCCCTGCATTCCACCCTTAGCACTGTGTACCAGCTGTGTTGGTGTATGCCTGGACTTTGCTCTTGGAAGGACCATGCTCTGCTACATGAGACCTTGTTTCAAAAACAAGAGCAAATCTGAAAGTGAACAAAAGTGTGTTGGTTAGTTCTACCTGACTTGATACAGTGTACAATTATCTGGAAATTGTATTTTAATCAGGAGTTATGCAGATCCTTATTGGCCTGTGGGGGATTGCCCTGATTGTGTTAATTGAGGTGGGAAGACTTACCCTGAATGTGCATAGCACTATTTCATTGGCTGGACCCTGACGTGGTTAAGAGCGAAATTAAGTTGACATAAGCAACAGAGAGGTGTCAAGGATCCATCCATTTTTCTCTGCAGTTACTGTGGGCATGATATGATTGGCTGCTTGAGTTCTTACCTTGACTTCCTTTTAGAGCTGGACCATAATCTGGAATCATAAGATGAACCTAGGATTTTAAGGATGGTGCTTTTGTTTGGGGGTGTGTAATGCTAGCAGCAGAAATGAAGGACACAAAGGCTGCCTTCATATTTGTCTGTGTGTAGCATCACTGAGCTCCACTCCTTTACTACCAAGTAGTGGTTTCAAAGTGTGTGGTCCTAAGACCAGCTATGCCAGCATCGTAGTCCCAGTGCAGATTTCCAGGGCTGGCCTTTCTGAATTAGAAACCTGGGGTAGGGGGAGGGAGGAATGGAGACGGAAGCCAATAGTCTGCCATGCGTTCCTCCCTCTATTCTGGTGCCTGCTCAGGTTTGAGAATCACTGCACAGAGAAATATTGCTTTCCCCTTAGTCTCTTGCACTCTCAGCAGTTGATATTTCAGACTTGTACATGAGTGAGGACAGTTATGTCTTCCTTCGGACTCTCCTTGGTGCACTTTGACGTCTGATGCCTGGTGCTGATGTTAGGAGGGACTGTGAATATGTCCTACTGCGTCAGTGTTTACAGTCTCGGCCCGGTGCCTGTTGACTTAAGTAGCAGCCTGGGTAACAGGCAGTAAATCTGCAAAGACATTATAAGGTTACACAGCAAAGCTTTTTAGAACATAGTGTTACGTTACCGTTGGACCAAGTGATTTGTTTGGTGTTTTCGAAATCACCCCCTTCCCTGTCTCCAGAAAACTCTCTGTGAGAACAGTATTTATTTTAGACTGCCACGGCATGTCCAGATTTCTTTTTTTTTTTTTTTAAAGCTATAGAATAGAAAAAGCAAGCAGTCTCTGTACACGTTACTTAGAAGACATTCCAATGAGGACTCATACCACGGACCAGGTTAATGATTAGAAAAGAGTGGTATAGGACACAATGCAACTACAAGAGAAAACCAGACTGTCAGTGCAAGCCAGTGCCAAGATGGGAACTGGTGGCATAGCTCAGAGTAGCAGGCATGGGTTCCATGCCTAGGACCACAGCAGGTGGTAGAGAGACTATAAGGGGGAAAGAGAGGAAAAACCCACAGAAATGATGCTGTAGGTATGATAGTTAATGTCTACAGAATGTAGCATCACCTAGAAGATGGACCTCTGGATATGGATATTAGGAGTCATGTAGGATAGGGAAATGGAAGTTGGGAAGACTTAACCTAACAGTGGGCGGAACCATTCCTTAGGCTGGAGCCCTGGCCTGAATAAAAAGGGAACGTGAGCTGGGCACCAGTATTCACCTTCCTTTTCAAACTTCCCGTCTTCGGATATATTGCGAAAGGCCACTTTAAATTGTAGATTTCTAAACTGTGAACTAACACAAACCCCACCTCCTCACGTTGCTGTTGTCATGTGTACATTTGTTCACAGCAAGGAGATGTAAGTAACACAGTGGGCCTACGTACAGTAGCATTTGCACAGCCTAGGTCAGTTTACCCCAGGCTAGGAGTTGGCTTCAGAATTTCAATAGTAAGCAGCTTCTTTCCTTTGGAGACAAGCTCATGAAATAGAGCCATCCTTTATTTCCCGAAGGAAATGCATATGTGCTGCCCCAAGGAGCAGTGAACAAATATTGGATGATGGCATTCGAGCAGCAGATAGTAAGGCTGCTTTCGCCTTGTGACTCCCATTGAAGTCAGAGGAAGGAAGGGCCTCCGAGGGTACTGGGACAGCCCTTGAAGTCTTTCTAGGTGAAGGTGTTGCAGGAGGTGATATAGAAGGGATGAGGTAACTCACCTGTGCTTGTGGAGAACTTCTGTGTATGACGCAGGGCTCCTGGAGGCTACCCAGGTAGAACTGATCTTAAGACCTAGGCTACCCTTTCATAGTTAATGAAACTGAGGCCCAGGGAGCCAGTAATGTGCTCTGTATAACACACTGGGTAACTTCCATGTCTTCAACCATCTTCATCTTGAATATTCATATTCAAAACTCAGGAGTTCTTTTGTGTTTTGTCTCACGCAGCCCAGGCTGGCCTCAAACATGCTGTGTATCGAAGGGTGACCTTGATTATACGTTCTTACATCCTACCTATGCCAAGTGCTAGATTTACAGGTATGCACCTCCACATCCAATTTCTTATGTACTGGGAACGAAATACAGTCCTTTATAAATGCTAGGCAAACACTCTGCCCGCCTACCTACACCCCTAGTTCTAGGTTTGGTCTTTATTATAGTAAATATATTAATTTTTGGATTCCGTATATGAAATTTCACCCTGGACAAAGAGGACTTGGCTCTCCTTTGGAGAGCCATTTTTCACATTGCGAAACTGTGCTCATGCAGTATTTGTGTTGTGGGGCTCATGTTGATTTTAAACTTTATAGAGTGTTGTTGGTTAGGGCCACCGTGGAAATAGAATGAATCCCACACTTTCTGAGACCATATAAGAGGAATATAGTTCGATTTTGTTTGTAGTCAATGTTTTCTGCGTTGTAAGAAGAGCTTAGTGAATGGGAAACTTTAGTTCTATCATCACAGATATTTACTTATTTAATTCTTCTGCAGTTATTCTTCATTAATGGAGTACAAGGGCTCATCTGCCTCAGTGAGCAGGGGGAAGTGAGCAGACAACCTGCAGGAATCAGTTCTCTCCGTTTCCAATGTGGGTTTCTGGAGTGGAACTCAAGTCAGTAGACTCAGTGGCAGGCACCTTCGCCCACTGAGGCATTTCACAGGTCCACTGAACTTTATCTTTTACTGAATTACTTCACCAAGATGGAGATTTGCAGTGCTGGCTTGTTAGGTATGTGTTAGTGATTTATGGCTGTGTGCAAAAAAACTATCCTCCACTCTCAACACCCTCTGTTTCAACACCGGTATTCACTTCGCTAGTTTCTGCAGATCCATGATTCCTGAAAGAATTACTTGGATAGTTTTTCTGCTGCCTCTGCCTCCTCCTCCTTTTCCTCCTCCTCTTCTCCCTCCCCCTCCTCCTCTTCTCCCTCCCCCTCATCCTCCTTCTCCCTCCCCCTCCTCCCCCTCCTCCTTCCCCTTCTCCTCTCCCTCCCCCATTTCCTTCTTCTTTGTTCTCTTTCTTCTCTTCCTGCCTCCGTCTCTCAAGGGCTAAGATTGCAGATGTGGGCCACCTCCCCCAGCTCCCTTGAGCTGCTTTGCTGAAGTAGTAGATCAAGGCCGGAGGATGCGCTGCCTACTTAGGGCTTGTGCCAGGACAGATCGTCTTTACCACATGGTCCTCTCCACAGCTCTTCACAGCCTGTCATCCAGTTTCTCATAGGAAAATGGTGTGAGGGAGGGAGAGCTGGAGGAAAGGGGTGAGGCTGCACCTACTCTTCCTCCTGTAAGTCATGCACTGCCCCTTGTGTCTCGTTCTGCCATTGGGAAACAAATAAGCGAGGAGCCTGCACTTAATGGGAAAAGAGCTAGGACCCAGCGTTGAAGAGAGTGGTATTAAATACTCTCTGAATGTATTTGACCACCCAATAGGCCTGCTGCATAACCACTGAGTCAGACTGTCTGGATAATCTTCATTTAAAAGATTTCCCCAGATTATTTCCATGCACATTTTAATAGAGACTTTGGTTACCCGTTGAGGCCTTGTTAACCAGTCCACTTTGAAAGTAGGCAAAGATGATCGTGACACCATCGTGCTATTTTAGGTAGGAAGCCAGATAGGTTTTTGTGTTCTAAATGTGTTGTTATTGTTGGTTCGGTGCTTCTGAGACATAGTCTTATTACCTAACACAGGTTGGCTTGGACTCGAGATCCTTCTGTCTGTAGTGCCTAAGCACTGGTATGTTTTAAGTAAAGTTTATGCTTAGCCTGCAGCCAGGCACTAAGTAGATGGGACACCAAACCATTTGCTCAGTGGGTGGTTTCTTGGTGTCTGGAAGTGTTCTGCTAGACAGGGCAAGGCAAAGGGTGTCCTTGAGTCCTTTTTCTCAGGATCCAGGGAGAGCATAGCATATGTCTGAAAATACTTTGGCTCATTGACTCTGCAGCTGTGCACTCTGTGAGTTCAGAGGAAGAGCACGTAACCAGGAGTTTGCACAGTTAGCTAGGGGCCTTGTGGAGTGCTCCTGACCAGGACAGCACGGCCTTCTCTGGTAGTGAGGGACTGGTCTTTGGGGTATGTATAGTATCGTTACTTGCGTTCCCTCCGCGCAGTTCTCCTAATTCTGAAGACTTTCGGCAGGAACATGGGGTTCTTTCTTTACAGTTGTTACATTTTCA
The DNA here is from genome assembly GCF_021556685.1 of Rattus norvegicus. Taxonomy (NCBI): domain Eukaryota; kingdom Metazoa; phylum Chordata; class Mammalia; order Rodentia; family Muridae; genus Rattus; species Rattus norvegicus. The sequence continues at coordinate 31,323,539 of NC_141545.1, forward strand.
CTTTCCCCCCAACACGAGCTTTTATGCACAGGGAATGCAGTGGATTGACTGAAAGACTTGGAAACCCAGGCTCCCACAATCCATCTGGTTTCCTTTCTGCCTCACCCAAAAGGGTCAGATGCTCAGAACACATGCTCTGAACCTGGATTTCCCATTTCACTCGAAACCCCATGATTGGTAGAAGGACACGGGCGTCGAAACCACGTGAGGAAGTAACTGGCTGTGGTACTGACAGGAAAGCCTGTCTCAGTTAGAGAGAGATCGCACCCAGAGTCTGTGCTCAGAAGCTGGAGCAACCATGTGATGGAGCTGACATGCCCCAATAGGTACAACAGATTGTTGCGCTTGTTACCAATCAATACCGCAATTAGCAAATATTTATTGAACAGCTCAGATGGGGTCTGGCGCACACTGCCCTCGTTGGTGTATTTGTTAGAATAACGCAAAACCTCCTAACCTCTCGGTCTGTCTTTAGGCTTGCCTCTGACCCGATAAAATCAATTCTGTACACTGAAGCCAGAATGATTTCTCCTAAAATAGACAAATTTAACCAGGTCACTGACACACTGGAAATGCCCTGACTCATGTTTGACATCCTGCTGTAGTCAGTCTACAGGCCTCCTGTCATAAAAGACAGGAGTCACCATTTGCCTCGTCCACACTTTGTATTGCCTCCAGCGCCTTCTGTGCAGATACCAGCCTCCTGCCTTCTGCACGGCTCCCACACCACAGTTCTCTGGGTATGCTAGCATCTTTATATGCACACCGGAAGCCAATCATACGTCTACGATTTCAGATGGTATGACTCGGGGTAAATTATTGGATGTTTCTGATCTGCTCGGTTCTCATAAAACCATCAGCTGTAGCTACAGGTTCTTGAGAACATTAGATATAATCGTATCTAAAGTGCTTTGCACAATGAATGTCCTATAATAGGATGCATTTCTGTTACTGTATGCCCTAGTGAGCTTTCACTGCTCATGTGACATCCCCTAGAGAGATCTGGGAAGAATCTCATATGAGAGATTGGGAAGATCAGATTGGAATATAGACCCATTTTGATAAAGGAGGACCCAGACCACTGTGGGCGGTACCATTCCCTAGGCAGGTGGGGGGGGGGTATCAGGGGCAGGTGTCCCGTGAGTGTACCAGCCAACAGTGTTCTTCCTGGCTCCTGCTATTATTGTCTTGGCTGTGAAGTGAATTTCTTTGTTAGAGGTTAATATTGAATGGAGTGCCAGGCAGCCCCACTTTCAGCTTCTGACCTTGGATTTCCTGCCTGACCTCTCTCAAGTGTCTAACATGTAAGCAGAAATAAACTCTCCCCTCCTGTATGTCGTTGTTGGGCAGAATGTTTTATCACAGTAGCAGGAACCTAGAATGGTGTGTCTGTTTACATAGAGAAAGCTGTGAGAACGCCAGCTGTTTGACATAGGGAAGAGCTCTGTTCTCTTGGGTCCTAAGAAGACCAGATATGGGAAAGTGTATGACATTCAGACGGTTCATGTGGGTCTGATAATGGCACTGATGGGATGAACGAGAGAGAGCGGTTTGGGAGCCGGAGAGCATATGGGTAGGTTAGATGAGTGTGTGCTTACAAAGGATTCTGTGTTTCTTGGACATTTCCTTCCCTTTCAGTGGGGCAGCATTATTCTTTGTGGGGCAGAGAAAATAGTGAACAGGTTTAAGAAGAAACAGTCAGTCTGTCCTCATTGAGTCATCACTTCCTTAGCCTTTATTTAGTCCGCAATGACACGGGTTTCTCATCTGAATTGAGTTGGTTTGTGTTTGAATGATTTTTTTTTTAAGACTAGAAAGAAAGACACATCCCGAAATAAAGTGGCCGTCTCAGAGCTTTCAACCCTACAATCGATAGCACATTAAAACTTATTTCCCTGTAGTCTGTTTTTTTGCATGACATGCTCATGTGGGTAGGTGGGCTTATGTCTGTGTGGAAGATGGAGCTTGATAGGAGGTGTCGTCCGTTGCTCCTCAGTGTTCTTTTGAGGCAGGGTTTCTCACAGGACCTTGGCCTTGCTGCCTCTGGGGTTATTTCTGTGCTAGCTATACATTTCTATATTTATGTTGTGGATAGGGATCGTCAATAATCCTTCATGCTCGGGGGGGTTTTCCTGTTGATTTCAGCCGTAGCGCTCCCTCGCTCTGTGCTTTGACCTCGTTGTGCCTGTTATTGACGTCTTCCCTAGGCTGATGGGTTTTTTCTGAGAGGCTCCCCCTCCTTACCAAGTGGCCCCAATCCTCCCCTCCTTGTTCCCTAATGCAGTGCATGTTGTTCTGTTTCTTCTATTATAGCTGTTATCACAGCCTGCCTTGTAGCATAGTCATTTCTGTGTGTTTTCCCGTGGGATTCAGAACCCCCAGCGAGCTAAGACTTTTATTTTGTGCTACGTTCTCCCACCCCCAATATCGCCCAGTGCAGGGAGGGTTTAGTAAATGCCATTTGAATCAATGCATGAATGAAATTGCCTTCCCATGTCCTGTTTGCTGTGTTGTAATGCAAACCAGGTGAATACAGAATTTTGGCTTTACTGGATTTAGCTCAGACCAGGCAGGGAGTTTTCGAAGGAGCAATACCAGCTTTGAAAACAGAAATTGCCTTTAATCTTGTGGAAAACACATGCCAGCCCTCTCTATAATAGTCTCAATTACAGGAGAGCATCCTGTTACTGTAAGAACACAAATAAATAAACCCATGACAATACTGTGTTTGGGAGATAAAAACCACATAAAAGCCATCTTTCTGCAACTCTCCAGCACGATAATTAGGGTGTTTCTGGGAGGAGGGAAAAAAAAAAGTAGACACTAGTCGAGAGCAAGTGATGTTATGTTTAAGGACACTTCTTGCCGTTGAAAAGGTGGGAGGAGGGAATTGCATTTTCCAGCCAGGACAAGTACGTGCGTTCCTGCTGCCTCCTGCCAGACCCACTGCTGTATTATTGTGTACGTGATCAGTCTGGGCAGTAGGGTTGTTTGAGAATCTGGAGCAACTCAGAGGATGGAAAATGCCACCCAGAAAACAGTGCGGTGGAACTTCTCTTTGTGAGACCTCAAGCAGGTTCTAGTCTTGCATTGGGGGGAGGGGGGAGGGGAGAGGTTGTATGCACATGTGTCTAAAGGCACATGTGTATGTGAGGGCCATAAGACAACATCAGGTTTCGTTCCTGTTCCCCAGGCACTGTCCGCATTGTTTCTTGAGAGACAGACTCTCTGTTTGGCCTAGACCTTGTCTAGTAGGCTAGCCTGGTTGACTGGTAAGTTTCAGGTATTCATCTTTCTCTGCATCCCTGAAGGCAGGCTCGAAAGCATTACCTGGGGATTTTTCTCCAGGTTCCTCATGCTTGCAAGACAGATATTTTTACCCACTCACCTATCTCCCCAGCCCATTCTTTTTAACTGTTAGATCTCCATTGGGTTGGGCATACTCTTGGTGAGGCCACTGTTACATCTTTTAGCTTCTGGCCTCCCGTTTATTGAGGCTCTAGCAGAAATTCTTGTGAGATAATGCCTAATTTGACAGTGTTAGTTGACAGCTGTGGGGGATTCAAACCAGACTGGACAGGCTAGGCATTTGCTCTCTCTTTTTTTTTCTTTCCTTTTCTTTTCTTTTCACCTGGCTGGCCTCTCTGGCCCCTCAGCTGATCTCTCTGCTCTTGCTCTGTCTCCCTGCAGAGTGATCTTTACTAGAAGTCCTTTTAAAGTGTACTTTAGATTCCATCATTCCTCAGTTCAAAAATCCTCCAGGGTGCCTCCCATTCCACTAAGAATGCAGTTCAAAGACCTTGTGTGCCGTGGCCTGCAAGGCACCGCATGGTCTGGTGCCTGCTATCTTTCACCTCATCTCCAGCTCTCCCTCCAGATTAGTCCTCTTTGACTCTGGTACTTTACGGTTGTTCTTGAAGCCAGCTGCGCATGCCCTTGTCTCACAGCCCGTGCATTATGCTCTGTGAGCCTGGAACATTCTGTACCCAGATTATAAGCCTCAGATCCTCAGTTCCTTCAGGCTTCTGCACGAGAATCTCTCTTCTGGTCTGCTTTCCTTATTGGTGTGATAAAATACTGAGCAAAACCAACTTGGGGGTGGGGTTAATTTGGCTTAGACTTCTAGGCCACAGTCCACCACAAGGAAAGTCCGGGCAGGAAGTCAAGCCAGGAGCTAGAAGCGGCAACCATAGAGGAGTGCTGCTTATTGGCTTGCTCCCTGGCTCACAATCTGCTAGGGCCCCCCAACCCCCCTTTTTTGGAGCTTTGGTCCCAGGCCCAGGATGGCACTGTCCGTTGTCAGCTGAGCCCTCCTATAGCAATTAGCAATAGAGAAAATACTTCATCCACATGCCCACAGGTCAGATTGATAGAGGTAAGCTGGTAACTCTGGACTGTATAAATTTGACATCTAAAGCTAGCTAGGAGTCCCTGCGTTAGGGAAGGTCTGTTCACTTGTGTAACCAGGGCTTGTTCAATGCCTGACGAATGCCTGGGAAACACTTAGGAAGACATTATTGGGATTTATTTGGAAGCATGAGTTAGGTGCCAGTCAAAGATTCTAGCCAACTTGGGGACTGGCTGTGGAATCAAGTATCAGGTCAGACCCTGATGGTTTTCCTATTCTCCGCAATTGATAAATGGTCAGCATTGGGAACATTACTTTCTCCTCCCTCCTCTCTAAGTCTGTCTTTCTTCGGTCGTTCAATGAAATTTGGCCTACCGGTCAGGTTCACTGCCCATAGTAGGTCAGATACACAGTTACATGACTGGCCCTGTCTGTGGTACAGATTGGAGGCTTCCCAAATGTGAATTGTCACTCATCCTAATCCTTAGTTATGGAGTCATGGTATTTGCATGTATGGTGCTGTGGGAAGGGTACATCTATAAATAGTTCAAATAAATGAGATGTGGAATTTTTCAAGAGCCAGTAAGTGGCTGTGAATACATTTCAAGCATGTCAAACACATAGCTGTGTGCTTGGCAGATGGTAAGGCTTAATAAATATCCAGTCCTTCCTGCTTTTAATGGGTGGACGGAGAGTCTGGGTGTCCACTGGGGTAGCTCTGCGGGAATCAGGAGGTTTTGGTAAACAAAAGCGAAGTCAGCAGCCGAACCAGAGGGGGTCACAATCCTCCTTGAAGCCCAACAGGGATAGGCTTTGTAGAAATGGCAGTTGAGTCGAGGGCAGTTGGGACTTATGGGCCATGCCAGGAAGCGTGGTATTTCCATTTGCGTCTTTCAAGTAAGCACAATCTCACCCTTATTCCCGTGAAACGCTGCTTGCCAAGATAAACACACTGTAAATGTATGGTTTAAAGATCTGCAGTTTCTGGGAGCTGTTCTTTTTGTCACTGTAACATTTTCTTGGCACGACATTTCTTAAGTCCTGCTGGTCTACCTTATAAATACTACACAAATGCTGTGAGGAGCTGAAGCCCATTGTTTGTTTTCTTATGTTCTTTATAGGAAACAGCCATGCTTCTGCCCTGGTAATCCCCTCAGGTTTCTGCTCAAGCAGCTTGGAGAAAGAAAGGGAGACTAAAAGAGGGCATATTGTCTGTGAGAGATTCACAGAAGCACCCAGTGGATGGGGCTGAGCTGTACAGGAGAGGAAAGTTTGCAGCTGGCCAGGTGTATGTGATATCTATGTGATGTGGACCCAGTGTATGGTTTGGGGACAGACCCTTCCTGCTCTGTCAGAGGCCCACTGCCCAACCAGGGCACATTGGTGAACGCTCCCCACCACCACCCCAGGATGCCCAGCTTGGAACTACACTTAACTTATTGTTAGAATTGGATTCCTAAGATCAGGGGCTGTGTCCCCTGCAACACAATTTCAATCTGCAAAATAAATGTCAGCTTGGGGCTGAATCAGCACTTGGAGAGATCTCCTAGAGCCTCGTGTGTACACAGTATGTGCCAACTACGGAGGACTAGTTGGGTCCATGTGCACTCTCAAGATGGTAGGGACCAATCAGTGCCCTTATATCACAGGGCTTTCTAGGAATGCAGCACTCTTGACAGTGTTACGATGGAGGAGAATAACATTTTTGCACACCTTAATGAAAAGCAGCAACTTCCTTTGTCAGAATAATAGGTGTCCTTTCCTTAAGCTGTATCCCCTTGTGTGGATGGCGAGAGAAGCCAATTACTGTTCAGTTACAGTGATCATTTCTTTTAAATTAGCGACACTCGGGATTTCTCTAGGTTTGCCGTGAAGATAGTTTTATATCTGGCCTGCCTTTGTTTTTGCCCTTTCAGCTTGTAGAGTCTTCAGATGGTGCGACACCGAGGCATGGAAAGGTATAGAGGACGTTCATAATGTAGTTTGTAGCAGGCCTCGGCTGGAATGTCTACGTGCTTTCTGAAAAGAAATTGGCCTGTTTCCCTCTCCCTTGCATCCTGCACAGAATCTTAGCATTTTTTTTTCTTCTGAAATTGCCTTTCCCTCTTCCTCTGAGTCTGACAAGTCTCTCCCTTCCTGCAGCCTGTGGTTTACATCTTCACCGTGCTTTTCTTCTGTGCTTGTTTTTAAAAGCCCACAAATGGAGTTTACCATGATGCCTCTTACACGCGGCGGCTGCCATGTGTATGCCGTGTAAGCGGTGAGCGACAGCAGAACTGTGTCTGAGTGTTTCACACCATTTATTCTAAAAGGCCCCTATCAGCAGACGACTCTGTATTGGAAGCTGTAATTTGTGTTTGGACTTGGGTGACTGTCAATCTGAATGGAGCCAGGAGAGGTTGTGTCATCTGCAATAGGGGCTCCCCGTGTGAAGACAGGCAAAGCTTCTCCTTCCGAAACATTGGTACATAGAGTTGAGGTCCATTTGTGGATGGGGAGCTGTGGCCTTTATAGTAATGTTTGCACCTGTGAAGAGAACTCATCACTTTCAGAGCAAAAGTACCGTGAATCCACTTCTGGTGACTCAAAACTTTATTTTTTCTATGCTGTCTAAAGGGGAGAGAGAACCCTTTATTTGCCATTCCTACCCAACGCAGGGCGATTTGACAGGTATGATTATTTCTAACTCGTATGTCATCTCACCAAGCCCTTGCAATTAAAATGCCCACTCACATCTTGCCCTTCTCAGACATTCTAGAGTATTTGCTTCAGATAATTGCTTCAGATTTTGGTTAGGGGTAGTCAGTGCTAGGCTGGGCCTAGAAAGTTAAGTCCTTAAATCTGCTTCATTGAGGCAACTTCTCTAGGTTGTTGGTCTGCCTTTAAACTCCATGCACAGCGTCTGACTTCATGCAGTCTAATCTTATATGCTGTACTGACTGAGATAGCCGACAGAAGCCCAACTGCCTGACTGTTGACCTAGGTCACTTCAGAGTACTTCACAGCCAAGTAAGGACCAATTCTTCACCTTCACTCTCCTCATCAATACTGATCAACTTTTCTATTCTTTATTTTTTTAAATGTGTGTACACACACACACACACAGACACAAACAAACACACACACAAATACACACACATACACACACAAACACAAACACACATACACAAACACACACTCAAACACACATACACACACATACAAATACACACATACACACACAAACACAAACACACATACACAAACACACACTCAAACATACATACACACACATACACATACACACATACACACACAAATACACACACGTACACACACAAACACAAACACATACACCACACACATACACACACAAACATACATACACACAAACACACACAAACACACATACACATATACACACAAACACACAAACACACACATACATATACACACAAACACACACACACTCAAATACACACATATATACACATACACACACATACACACACATACACACACTCAAACACACACATATATACATACACACATACACAAACACATATACACACATAAATACACACATATACATATACACACAAACACACACTCAAACACACACATACACACACATACACACACGCACACACGCACGTTTTGAGTCCATGCACCACATATATGCAGTGTGGACTCAGGAAATGGTTTAAGGTCTCTTGGAACTATAGTTACGAACAGTTGTAAACTACCTTGTGGGTGCTTAGAGTGGAACCCAGGTCCTCTGGATGAGCAGCTGGTGCTTTTGAACCACTGGGCCATCTCTCTAGCTCCCAACTTCTCCGTTCTATCCGTAGATAAGACAAGGGCTCAGGAAGTTATAGATCTGTTCTCTCCAGTAATGGTCAGAAATAAGACCTGAGATCGGAACATCCAATTTCAAGTCCTCTGCTCTTCATGCCCCTTTAATGCAGCAGCCACCTCCTGCTTCAAGCCATTCACTCACTGTGGAGATTGCTGAAACCAGATGGCTCGGTTCTGGTGTCTGTTAACTGGCTTTGTGACCTCTGTTTCCTCTTGGAGCCCCAGGCGCCATGTTTGCGAGATGAAGATACGAAGAGAAACTCTCTACTAAGGCTGGGCGGGGTACGTAATTAAAACAGTTCTTTGTGCATAGCAAATAATAAAGGCAGTTATTCTTTTTCTTCACATTAGGGTCACTGATCAGCCACTAAAGAGACAAAGTAGCAACTCCACTATGTTATCCGAGACTATTTTTCTTCTGGAATGAGAAGCAAATGTGAAAACAGAAGAGAGCTTGCAAAAGTGATCGATCCCAGTACAAGCAGGCTGGGTGCTAGGGAGCTTAGGGAGGAGCGTCTGTGCTTAGGACAAGACCTCGGTTGTCTGGCAGCTTAGCCTTCCTGCTTTATCCCGTTGGCAGGATTCTTGTCTTCCTCCTTCCTATGGGTCCTTTTTCTGTGCCCTCTGGGCAGGAAGACAAAGCAGAGTGTACCTGACTGAAGGGTATACATAACTCCCTTACGTAATCTGAAGGATGGATTAGGATAAAGCACATTCATCACAGTGTTGCATGCACAGCCTTCTGTGCGAACTTCCTGGGAAATCAGACTCTAGTGCCTTCCTGTAGGTTGTGGAGGAACCGGTAGTCGTAGTGTCCGTAGTGAGCTTGGAGTGGTACCCTGTAGAATAGAAGCCTTAGATTAGGCACATGAAAAGGGTAAGATATAAGATAGCCCAAGCAGAGGTAGAGTTAGAGACTTGATAATCATGCTTGGCCTGGCCGCACAGAGAGCGTTGCCTGGGGATGTGGGTTATTGGGACTTCATCTCCTGTCCGAGACTCTAGAAGGGGATGCACATGGCCTATCCCCCACTTTGTAGTAAGTAGCCTCTGTGTTCATTGTGATTGTCTGATCTTTTGGCAAGATATACTGTCTAAAGAGACACACAGTTGAAATACTAGGGATGAGTGGGCCCATGACTTCTAACTTGTCTGTTGTCCCTTTGTTTGTGTGCTGTTTGCCTGCATTTAAATGCAATTTACATAAGCTGTCAGCATCAGTTGGCCCATGATTACTCCTTGATGTATGTTGGGAGGGGGGAAAAAAAAACAAGAAATGAAACGAAAACCCCCCGGTTAATGAGGAGCTGGATTTCTTCCGATTTCTTTTCTCCACCATGACAGCCTCCTTTCTGATCTGATGGTCCGTCAGAAACCAAGGTGGCTTGTGACTGTGGGGTTACGTCCTCGCCAAAGCTGTCTCTCCTTCAGCGTGGTAATTGATGGGAAACCTGTCACTTGTTATGTAGATGCAGTGCAGATTTTTGTACGCCTGCCAGCGAGATTGGGTGCCGGTTGTGGCAAAAGCGATAATAAATAAGGGAGCTGCTGAGGGCAGGTTTTGATTGACCCAAGATTGTATATTATTAAACCGAACCCTCATGTGCATGTCAGTTTATAAAGAGCCAGGCCCATAATCCAATGTAGGGCTTTGGCAGTTTGGGTTTATTAAATGAGCGTCTATCACTATTAATATTGAGGAGCAGAGCGGAATATCTGTAATCTTTTAATCTATGCAGTAATGGCTGGGAGAGATTATCAGATCTGCTGGACCGTTGTTTGCCTGTAATCGTATTCAGAACTCTTGGAAGCATTGATTTGTTTCTGGCATACTGATTTGGCACAGCAGTCCCATAAAGCTCTTTTATAATTCTCCTTGCTTTGTGTTTTCCAAAAATAATTGGGGGATAATAATAACATGGCTGGTGATAAAGGGAAGGGAGCAAGATTGAAAGTGAATTTCTAGCCGAGTGGATAGCCATAAACTTCGTCTGTGATCATAAACACCTGGGCGTGTGACCTTTGTGTTTATAAGATGTTTACCGCCTCATGGGCTCTCGGCTTGGGGGTTATCTCTTGGATGCCTTGTAAAAATTTGATTGTGTTTAGTTAGTAGATTCTGTATTTTTGCTGAGTGAGGAGAAGGCATCCCTTTTGTTAGTCTTCCTTGGAACAACCATTCTGCCAGATAGAGCTTAGATTTTGAGTTCTGTGAAGATGGTACTGGCGACACCTCAAGGGTACCGTGTTCATGGAGTAAAGTGGCTTTTAATGGAAGTACTTTGAGGTGTGTGGCGGTGTGATAGACACACCCAGTGGGCTCCAATAGGGATGATAGGTGTTGCCTTTGAGTGTAAATGAAAGGTTTGATTCAAATTGAGCAGCCTTTCTGGACACTGTTGCCCCTTTTGCACCCTGAATAAAACTATTTCCAAAAACAGGCTGAATAGGGGAGCCAGGGAAATGTCCTCTGAGTTCTGTCTCACTGACATCAGTTGGAGCTGTGGGATGTGTCTCCCATCTCCAGTGGTTCTTTATTGTTTAGTCTTACCTTGGTTCAGACAACAGTGCATGTAGTTCATGCTGTCCTTTAATTTGCTATGCAGAAGATGACCTTGAACTCCCAGTACCTCCCTCCGTTTCCGAGTATTGGAATTCCAGGCGTGCCTTCCCTTGTGGTTTCTGTGATGCTATGTATGGAAGCTAAGGGCTTCATGTGCACAGTATTTGAGACTCTGACTACGTTCCTATAATCTATTTCCCCAAAATTCTTTTTCTTTTTTTTTTTTCCCCCGGAGCTGGGGACCGAACCCAGGGACTTGCGCTTGCTAGGCAAGCGCTCTACCACTGAGCTAAATCCCCAGCCCCTTCCCCAAAATTCTTACTGACAACTGCTTTATTATTCTGAAAGAAACTGGGTCTTTGTGAACTGATAGCAGGTGTCCTGGCTGCCTGGGTAAACTCTTGGCTATTTGGTTCGTGGTACATACAGTGGGTAGGGTAATGTGGACGAACTTGAGAAGAAATGGGCGTCTTCAGCAAGGTTTACTGTGCCTAAACATGAGCCACTCTTGAAGTGTACAGGTCCCTATACTTTTAAAAGAACAGGAGTGTACCTTAGACAACTTTTTATTCTGTGTCGTGGTTAATTGCTGTTGCATTTCATGGAGTTTGAGGTGAGCTTCCCCTTGGACTGTGTCAGTCAGATGGTTCTGCACAGGCGTCTTGCACATGCAAGAGTGTTGAAAAGCTGTTCATTGTGGCAGTGCCCAGGGGACTATACAGGAAGTCGGAAGAAACCCATTGCAGTAATATTCAGGGGTGGGACTCAAAAGCCATCTATCAATCAACAGGTTTGTTTCCTGCATATTAATACGATGTCAGCCTTATGATATGCAAAATAGCTTCAAGTTTCAGGCTCTATGTGAATGCTCCCTGTTGATGAGAAAAGAACGTATTTTGGCCAATGATTCTCCATGGTGCTCTCCATTGAAATAGTATCCTCCCTCTCCTGGAGTGTGTTCCAAGCAGAAAATCTTAGTTAACCCCGCACACAACTGAGTTAGGAACCCTACAATGTAAGGCCAGTAATCCATTGGTAAACTCTGTAGCCGATTCAGAATTCTTCCAAGGGTTGACATTGTTTTAAGCGAGTTCCTTTCTGAGACAATAAACCAGGCATACAGAATCAAAGGCTTTCTGTGGGACAGAGAGAATAGAGCATCTGTACAAGGATACTGACTTGAGTTGTCATTCATGTGAGAGGGAGGTCAGAAAGGGAGAGAGTCGCTTGGAGTAGTGTTTCTGGGTGTGGGGCTCAAAGGCATAGGGAAGGAGGCAGAGTGTCCTTGTAAGCAGGGCGCTCGTCTCATTGGAGACCTGAAGACCAAGACAGTCATGTCCTAAAGCTGCTGTTGTAGAATCAGCAGGCCTGTGGCACTCAGGGGAAGCTGGGGACTCTATAGACAGTGACGAACTGCCTTAGGTGTAGGCTGAGCGCCACACAGGTGTGAGCTGAGAGACACTGGGTGCAGAGGTGGAGTCAGGACAGGGCCATGAAGAATGCAGTGAAGTCCTGTGCGGTTTTCTTTTCCTTTAAAGGAAGAGAGGAGCCATCGAAGGCTATTGAACAGGGAAGTAATGAGATTAGAGTTGTATTTCACGAATCTAATTAAAAGGCAATCAGTGACTGCAGTGACTGAGGGTACGTAACTAGGTTAGGCAGCTACTCTGGGTGATAGTGAGTGGAAGAGGGAAGGCACAACAAAGGTCTGAAGTAATCTCAGGTCCAGAAAAATTGTTCAGGGGTCCGGAGACATGGCTCAGCAGTCACGAGTGCTTGCTATTCTTGTAGAAGCCTGAAGTTTGCTTCTTAGCACCTACAGAGGGTGGCTTCTACTTGTGCTGCCTTTGACTTGATCTTCAAGGGATCCAGTGCCCTCTTCTGGCTTTCATGGGCACCTGCATAGACACACAGATATACAATTACATACACGCACGCACGCACGCACGCACACGCACGCACGCACGCACGCACGCAGGCAGATAGAGGAAGGGATGTTATGACGATGTGGTTCAGCCACTTTATTGATAACATCATAGTTTTAGTGACATGGAAACTGACTTTTTTCTGAAAGTCTAAAAGTTGTGTGGTTAGGAAATGTAACATCTGACACTCCAGTCTGCCATCCAAGCCTGTGTCCTCTCCCCTGTAGACTGCAATTGTTGACATACAGTGACACTTTTCTTTATGATGGAGCAACTGTTGATCTTGACACAAGTCTTGAGTGCTGGGAGAGGAGGTGTTAAGGGAAAGGGCACGGTATGAGCATGAAAGGTCATCTGGTGAAACTGTGTCTGAAAGAGCTTAGGATTTCAACACACAACAGATACCGTCTTGCTGCATGTACCTAACATGGCAGAGCAGTGACACAAAAGCTGTGTGGTAGTTGTGTGTGTGTGTGTGTGTGTGTGTGTGTGTGTGTGAGCTTGTGTTTGTGTGTGAATGTGTGTGATTTTGTGTGTGCGAGCTTGTGTTTGTATGTGTGTTTGTGTGTGTGTGAATGTGTGTTTGTGTGTAGGTTTGTGTTTGTGTGTGTGAGTGTGTGTGTGTGAGTGTGTGTGTGTGAGTGTGACTGTGTGTGTTTGTATGTTTGAGTGTGTGTTTATGTGTGAGTGTGTTTCAGTGTGTGTTTGAGTTTGTGTTTGTGTGTGTGAGTTTGTGTTTGTGTGAATGTGTGTGAGTGTGTGTTTGAGTTTGTGTTTGTGTGTGTATGTGTGTGTGTGTGTGTGTGTGTGTGTGTGTGTGTGTATTAGTGATCCAGAAACTAGAATTGAGAGCTGAGGTCCCTATGATCTACCTAGGGAATCAATCCCTTGACCTCTGTTCCTGTGACAACATGCATGCAGGTTCTCTTGGTGCTTAGTATTGAAGATTATAATTTTAGGAATAAATTCAGAACCTTTCAATATCCTATTTGTTGCCAAGGCTCTCACTTTCTGCAAAGGACAGAAATAAATACTGGATGGAATGCTAGAGAAAAAGGAAGAGGGAAGTTGAACTTGGGACCCTAATTCATTTATTCTGAGCTACCTAGTTCTGCACAGCTAGGCTGAGTAGTTTTATGTCACCTTGACACAAGGTAGAATCATCAGAGAGGGGGGAGTCTCAATGGAGAAAATGCTCTCAGAGGAGAGGCTGAAGGCAAACACGTGGGGGCGTTTCCTTAATTAGTGATTGGTGTAGGCGGGCCCAGCAAATTCTGGGTGGGGCCACCGGTGGGCTGGTGAGCCTATAAGAAAGAAGGCTGAGCAAGCCAGTAAGCAGCACCCCTTTGTGTCTTCTATTTCAGATCCTGTCTTTTTTTGAGTTCCTTTGATGGTGAACAATGATGTGGAAGTGTAAGCCAAATCAGCCTTTTCCTTCCCGAGTTCCTTTGGGTCATGGTGTTTCCCTCACTAGGACAACTGCTTCCATTTCCCAGCAGGCATATATTCTCTGTCGTTGTTGGAAGGATGGGATGATGCTCGTTAGTTTTAACTGTCAGCTTGACACATCCTAGAAACTTCTGAGGTGAGGGTGTCAGTTGAAGAATTACCTAGATCAGTTTTGCCTCCAGAGGATTGTCCTGAGTATAACCGAGGTTGGAAGACCCACGCTGAAAGTGGGTGACACCATTTCACGGTGTCCTGACCTGTGTGGAGAGAAGAAAGCCAGGACAACAAAAATAACAATAAGCAGGCAGCAAGGGCTTACTGTTTCTCTCAGCCACCGACTATGGGTACAATGTGATTTGCTGCCTACATCCCTGCCTTGTCTTTCTCTCAACAATGAACTTGCAACCTGGAGATGTAAGCCCAATCAACCCTTTCCCCATATATTGCTTTGGTCAGGATTTTCTATTACCTCCAAAGGAAACAAAGCCAGACAAAGCAGAGATCCAAATTTTCAGTGTGCTTCTACACTTGTGTTTCTCTTTCTGCGACTTTCCCCACTTCTTCCCTCCTTGCCCTTCTTATCTTGCCTCAGAGATGATGTGCCAATCCATCTGCCTTCTACCTACTTCCTGATGGAGCTGTAGTCATACCGTTGGAGGTTAGGTCATTGATGAGATGTCCAAAGATAGGATTGTGTTGAAGAGAAGTTGGCTAGGAGTGGGGAACGCTGCGTTCCTCATTGGGTCTTTGCCCCAGGTGCCATCTGAATGAGTAATGAGCTCTTGAAGGGATCCTGGTTGCAAACAGTGATGTGAAGTAATGTCCTATAGCAGCTGTCATTCACAGCATTGGGCACATTTCTGATGGGTCACTGGTCTCCTCAGTAGGAGGGTCCACAGACCTACCTGCCATGTGCTTTTCTTATTAGAGGTGGCTCCCACACTACGTTTTTACTGTGCCATGCCAACCAATCAGCAGGCTTGGCTGACACTGTGGATCACTTCCCCTCAGGCTACCATATTAGGGCATTGACTTTCGTGTTCACACTAATGGGAGCACTTATTGAATACTGGGGACCATATTTGCTAGCTTGCAAAAGTACAAGAGACACTAGCTTTAGGGAAAATGTGTATATTTCAGACAAACATTTCCTTTTGTTTATAGAGATGTCTCGTTTAGCTCAGTTTAGCTTTGAACTCCCAATCCTCCTGCCTCTACTCACTATGCTCTGCTTTTACAGGGGGGTGTAGTGCTTTGAGCCTCGCATTAGCAGTGCTAATGAGAAATGTGTATTTAAAGTGACGTAGTAGGCACTTTCTGAATTGCCTAGGTGTATTTTAAAAGGTAGCTCATCTTTCAAATCCAGTTACATGAATTCTACCTCAGCGCCTTAGTTTTTTAATCTATAGAATAAACACATTAATATTCACCTCATTGAGATATGGTAGGGATTTAGTAACATAGCACATAGAACGATTTATCTCAGTCAGTGAATGTGAGTATTTAAAAACGCTGAGCTGTTGGTAGTGATGTAGTGATAGTATTGGAATGTGTTACAGATCACCATTGCTGTCGTGTGTGGGAACCTGGTAGCTTTTGACTCATCATTGTTGCAGATGTGAAACACGAATCCAGCTCCAGATTTTTCTCCTCTGTATTTCTTGGGTTGCATCGTCTCTCTGTCAGCTCTGTGATCCTTCAGTTCTGAGGATACCCTTCTGTGGACGATCCTGGAGAATGTCTTACTCCCTTCTTTGGACCCGAGTACCTTCTTTTACTATGGGCGTGGTCATGCAAGATGTGGATCTTTGAGGCTTTCAAAAGTCCTCACTCTGGCTGGGGATTATACGTGGATCGAGCCAGTTATCGGTGAAACGGGCCTGTGGCAGGCTTCTGTTCATATGTGTGCACTTCCTGTTTTCTTTAAATGGCAGTGGAGGGCTGGTTACCTTTGGAGAAGTGAACTCTAATGTTCTGTTGGTTTCGATGCATTATCTTGTTGGATAGACCAGGGTGATCCCCAAATCCAGATGTTCCTGCCGAGCCTCTTGAGCTCCAGGATTACACACATTACAACTGAAGACTTCATGACAGTTTTGAAACTAAAAGATCAATGAGATAAGACAGTAATTGTATATGTTGCCTGTACTGGCTCTTTGTATGCACTGATGACTGTCTGTAGATGGTCCCGTAATATAAGAGATACGTGTTCTCAAATCTCTTTGATTACTCTGTAGACATTTTTATTCTGAAGCAGGACTTCCATTAGGTTTTACACAGCCATCTTAAAGAGAAAGGTCTTGTCGTGCATGTACGTGTTTGTGTGTGGGTGTTGACCTCTGTAGTTGGGGGTGGAGCCTGGAAGGGTAGACCCTAAAAATGAGGTGGATTAAAGTCTCATACAGTAGGCAACTTCATTCAGAGCGTCTGACATTTCTTTCTCGGAGCGTTAAGAAGAGTCACGTGAGTGAAATATCCAGTTACCAGGGTAAGTGGTCTGGCAGCCCTTGGCCAAATCTTGTTTTTCCACAGAGGCATGTAATAATCGCATCGTGAAGCGCTGAGTAATGTGGAGTCAATTCACAGCTAAGGCAAAAAAGCAAGATATCCAAGATTTCTGTGATCTGAAGAAACTGAGTTCACAGTACTCCCTTTTTGTTTTTGTTTGTTTGTTTTGTTTTCTCTTTTTTTTGGAATTTTCTTATCAGCACTCAGAAAGTCCCTTTTGCAGGACCTGATGTTTGGACTGTGTTCTAACGTATGTGCAGATGTCTTCTCGCGGGTATGGGCTGGTACTTTTTTGAGTCCGGAAGAGGGGATAGGCTTCCCTGGAGCACCAGTTACAGCTGGCTGTGAACTGGCTGACCGGGGTGCTGGGAACCAAAGTCCAGTCTTGTGTAAGAATAATTCTTGGTTGTAACTTCTGAGCCATTCATCTCTCCGGTTTCACAAAGGTTTTTTTTTTTTTTTTTTTTTTTTTTTTTTTTTTTTAATACTCCTGTTTGCAGTTCATATGAGCGAGGCTACACGTTATTTAGGAAGCTTAGGTTACTTTTTCTGTGTGTTCCTTACATCTGACAATATAGACGAAACTCCCTGTAAGGATGAACAGGGATTCTAACCCTGAGATCCCACCAGAACCACTTCTGGGTCCTTAAAAATATCCCAGTGCTGGGACATTTCCAGTTTTCCATAGTCGTTGTGCTTTGGGAGGTATTACCTGCATTTTTAAGGTGATTCCAGGCAGGCAAGCTGAGAAGCACTTCTCTAAGTGCAGTAGCTCCGTGAAAGAAGCGTTTGCATGGGAGCAGGTCTCCGGTTTCTCAGCAGTAATCCCCTTTCATTGCCTTGTCCATTTGACAGACTTGCATCACAGCTGTGCTTGGGTAGCAATTTACCCTTCTGCCTCTCAGAATCCTCTGCTATCATCCTAGGGCCTCACGAAGGCTAGGTGGTCATTACCCCCACTGTACTTTTTCTGGTTGACTACATAATGGAATGGAGCCCAGATTTAACAGCTAGTTGTTTCCACTTAATCCAGGGCCTTTCTCCTCCAGCGGTCCACGAGGGAATAGATCCACAAGCAAAAGACTTTCATTGCTCCAGGAGGAGAGAGACACCAGTTTTGAAATGCTCAAGGCATAAAATGGATCTTTTGTTAAGATCAACAAAGGCTTGCTTTGCAGAGTATAAGTTGTCAGGTCTAGGCATGTGTCACCGTGGGGGTTTGTGCAAGGCTGGGAATGGAACCCAGGGCTTTACACAGGACACACAGCCTTCTGCTTACTGAGTTACAAGCCCCAGCCTTTTATTATGCCTCCAAGCAGCATGTCTTAATCAGCATTGTGAGTTGTGCAAACCAAGTGGAAAGACGTTTGCTCTTAATCATAAAGAACCAGAGAAACCAGGACACCCCCTTTCCTTTATGCCCTCTCCATTGTTTCCCTCTCTCATTGTCTTCCCATGTTTAATTGGGCCGAAACTGTAGTTGATGATAATTCTTTGAGTACAATGGAGCATGACCTTGGACTTTGATAATGTCTTAAGCTTCAGGTCTGTCAATTGATAAATGCCAGCCACGTATTAGGGGAGAGTAACTCCGTGAGGTTGTGGAGCACTTTATAGTTTAGCTCTGTTTTGTTAACCAGTTATTTTTGTTTTCCCGTGAGCCGTGAGTTATTGACGGGTCATTACTGCGCCTGGTTTATAGATGGACACATTCAAAACTTAGCAAGGTTGACTAACCAACCTGAAGGGGTGGGCCTGGACCTTGGATCTGAATGTAGCCTTTGGCCATAAATCCCTTCATTGTTCTGAGCTTTGCTTAGTGCTTTTCGCTCAGAATAGAATACCCTATTAATGTGACTGAGAGCACACAGGGTTCTGTTTGTCCTACCTGTCATAGTTTGAGTCTTCTGCGTTGTGCATGCCTGCCTGCTTGCATGTGAGTATGCTGTGTGTGTATGCATGAGTGCACATGAAGCTCTATGAATATTAAGCGTTCTGCCATTCGCCCATGCAAGGTACAGTTGATATCTGGGAGTGTTTGATGCAGTCAAGAGAGTGTCATCTTTTATTAATAGTTGTGATTTTTGCCTCACCGAGGCCCCTTTTAGTCTATTGTGAGTGCAAATGTTCCAGTATGAAATTTTATTTGGGCAGTATTTTTCTTAGTCTGGGAACCTCAAGTGATGATGGTAAGCTCTTAAAATATTTGCTTCTGTGGGTGAATCTCCTCTATATAACAGCTTATGGGATGCCTACTGTGTGCCCTGTGCTTTTCTCTTTTGCACTCACCTCAAGAAAGCTTACAGTAAAAATAAAAATGTCCATCTGTTGAAGAGGAAAGAGGCAACTTGTATTTAACTTTCCCTTCATCAGGCACTTGGCTTATGAGCTTTATTGATCTCTTAATTTTGGAGACACTGTTCCTCATCCATTACCTCAGAGATTCAGAGTGTAGGGAACTGTTTCCTGTGTCCTCAGTGAGCACTCATGGAAAGCGTGTGGCTGCTGGAAACTTGCCAGCACACACTTGCTCTGCATGCATTTTCCCCTGTGCCTTTCTCTGCCCAGTTCTCTTTTCCCTCCTTCACAAGCAAATTCATACTCCTTCTCTCCCTCCCTTCTCTTCCTCCCTCTTCTCCCACACCCCTGTCTTTGGTGGGGATGCACACCTAGGATTGAGTGTGTGGGTATGTGCAGAGGACGTAGCAGGACATCCATCAGTGTCTCCCTCCATTGTTCCCTCCCATACTCCCTTAAGATGGTGTCTTTTACTGAATCTGAGGTTCACTGTTTCACTAGGCTGGCTGGCTGGCTGGCCAGGGAGCTGCTAGCATCCCACTGTCTCTACCTCTCAGTGCTGGGGTTGTAGGCATGTGCTGCCATGCCCACTTCTTTTGTGCACGGTGGAACTCGCGTCTTCTTTTGCAGAGCAAGAGTTCTTTCCCAGTGCGTCATTTCTCCTGCATTCTTCACACCCTCCCCCCCTTTATGACACAGAGTGTTATATATCCCAGTCTAGCCTCCATCTTGCTATGTCACCCAGGATTCCTCTTGAACTCCTGGCCTCCTGCCTCTGCCTCTCAAGTGCTGAGATTACAGGTGTGTGTGTTCCGATGCTGGTTTATAAAGTCTCTTTTTGCTTGCTCACTCTTGTATCGGACAGATGCAGTTAGCCTTGACTGGATGTGTGGGAAATAGGAAGAAGGATTTGGAGTCCACGAAGGCATCTTAACCCTCAAGAGGTGTCTCGGTGTGGGGTGTGATGTCATGTATACATTTCATGATCACCTAGGAGGAACTTGAGGTGAACCTATTCTCTTAAGGGGGGGAAGACAAATGTCCAAAGAATTCTGGATTCCAAGATGGCTACAGCAGATCCTTCTATAGAAACTAGTAGCTAGAATTGGGCGTTAGAATACCATGTGCGGTCCTTCTTAAAATACGAGGACGTTAAAAGGTATTGGGAAAAAATGACTTCCAAGCATCCAACTTCTTCAGAGATGATAAGGATTTAAATATAAATTAATAAAAATTCCCAAACAAAACAGTAACCAATTTTATCTTTTTTTATTGCCTTCAGAGGGATCCTTTCTTGTAGAAGTGTTTTTTTTCAGTTATTTATTACACTGAAATTCTTTTTAGATTCTCTAGCCACGATATCTTTACATAGCACGGTGGCCCTCAGCTTCCATTATTCCCATGAAGGCAGCCCGCACCACAGTTTTCTTCCTCTCCTGCTGTGTCCTTTCTGTGGGGACCACTGTTCCTCCCCTCATTTTACATAGCCCACATTTGATAAGCAGTGTGTGAGAATTTGATTTCTGAGTTAGGAAATGTGGTTGATTCTATCTCTTGATATAACAACTCAATATTCTGTCAACCCACATCGATGGGCTCGCTCTTCATCCTTGCGGTTCTAGTCAGCCATTTATTTTATGTATGAAATTGAGTTCAACAGGTACATCTTGATTAGGTTAGGCTAATATTTTAAGATATTCTTTGAAAGGAGTGTGTGTGTGTGTGTGTGTGTGTGTGTATGCATGCATGCATGCATGCAGCATGCATAGACAGGGTTTTCTGTGTCCTGGGCTGGCCTTGAACTTGATAATGTAGCCAGAGATAACCTTGAACCTCTTGCCTATGCCTTCCAAGTTCTGTGATTTTTGAGTCTGCACTACTCAAGGGCTTCATGTATACTGAGGAAGCACCTTCCCAACTGAGTCACATCTTGGTATTTTCCTGAGTGGCATAGTCTTAGAGCCAATATTTAGGAGGCCCTTCCCCACCGAGTACCACCACCAAAAGTAAAAGCTGGAAACTACCCCTGATCCCTCCCCCTTTTTAGGAAAGAGCAACCTAAAGCCAGTTGAAACATTTGACCCATTTGACCGTTGTATCACTCTGCTGCTGATCGCTGCCAGGTTCGGTGTGGAAATGCTTGCTGGATAGTTTGATCTCAGGTAGCTGGACCCCCTTGAAGGCCTCAGTTGTGCTCACCGCCAGCTCTGTCTTCCTCCTTTCTCCCCTTCTTGTCTTAGTTAAGGTCTTGCAACCCTCAGATCCCACCTACACAGTGACACATTTCCTCCAACAAGGCCACACCTCCTAATAGTAGCACTTCCCACAGGCCACACATATCCAAACCACCACATTCCTGCATTTACCATAAGCCCTGCTATGAAGGCATGGCTTCCTGAAGCCAGTCCCTAGCTAAAGTAGGGATAGTGTCCAAATCCTTTAAACACCCTGACTAAGCCGCAGTGGGAAATTCTCATGCAGACCATTGGTAATAAGGTGGTCCAGGTCAGGTCTATTAGAACTTCACTCTTAGACTTTAGTTATTGGGATTGTGAGAAGTGGAATGTACAGAAGGAAAAGACGCTTCCACCGTTGCACTCTGTAATTGAGAGCGTTTGTTCTTAGCCCTTGGCGTGATTTAAATGATGCTTTGTGCTGACTTAATTCACAGGGATTTACTTCATCCCTGAAGTTTGCTTTAGTAGGGTCGGTTAGCATTTGTGTTTTGTGTGACATTTCAAAAGATTGTTTGATCCGATGGTAATCCCTTTGGTAGCTTTTTGTTGCTAGAGTTCCTTCCCTGGGGCAGATGAGAACAATGGCTACCTTCTCCTAAGACCTTAAGGTTAAACCAAAAATGCGATGATTTTGGTCTTTTGGTCTTATTTAGAGAGCATAAGTGAGGGGTTACTGACAGGAATATGGGTGACCCCAAAGCAACTATCCTGCAAAATCTTCCCTCAGAATAGATGACACTTATCATGGCCGCAGGGATGGAGCACCTTCCCCTTAATCTTCCCCAGCCTCTAATATGTTTTAGCACATACCCTAGAGTCCTGTTTGCATTCAGTTAGTGAAAGTTTGCATATACATGGTTGGAACATAGACAAAAGTCCAGTGGCCCCTTCCTACATCTTCCTGTGAGGTGAAGTCAACAGACCACCTGCCCCTATTTGATGGACTCTTGAAAGTAAACAATCACAGCTGACCTCATGAGGCAGGTGAAAATGGCTCCTTACAACACTATTCTTCTACAACTCTCTAGTAAGACTTTCAGGTGCCGGAAACCCACGTTTTCCCCTCCCCTTCCTAAACTGCGTGTTGAGGTGCAGAGCTGTCCTGGTGGGGAAGTCAAGATAACAGGAACTTGAAGCAGGTAGTCAGCATATCTATAGTCAGGGGAGGAAAGTGATTACAGGGTAATTTCCCTTTTTCCATTTACACAGTGAATCCTAGGGAATAGTTTCAGCCACAGTTAGGGTGGACGGTCTTACCATTTTCAGTCAAAGTAATCAAGACCCCAACCCCCTCCCGGCTCACCCAGAGGCCCTTCTGGATTCTGTCAGTAACAATGAACTCTTAGCCATCACAAGTGTTCTTCCTTCACTCCCCATTCTAGTTTTCCACAGGGTTTCCTGCTAAACATTGAGCCTGTTGGTTAAGTTGATTTCTGAGCTTGCCAGAAAGTTCTACCGATTCGCCTGCTTCTGTCCCCCCAGTGTTGAAATCACAGACACAAGTTAGTGTACCTGAATTTGAATGGGGGTCGGGGGAGGTTAAGATTCTAAGCGCTGGTCATTATGCCTGCACGTCAAGTATTTCACCCATGATCTCTCTCCTCCTATCTTTTAAACCTGTAATTTCTCCATGTTTAATAACACCATTTATCACTTCAGTCAATAACTGAGAGACGTAGTTATAAGGTTTTGAGTGTAAACTGCAAATTATTTAGAACCCCTGTGGTCAGCTTTTCTAGATAAGTAGAATTATGATTTCCTGTGGTGGGGCTCCTCTAGAAATAGACAGAAGGGTGCAATTTCGGGACTGTAAACCCTTGCCGTAGGGGCCTTTGGGAAGCAGCTGGAGGGGCTCAGGGGCTGAGCTCTGATCTTTGCAGTTGGCTGTGCTAGACACATGATGTCAGACTCTTGCCGAGGCCTGTTGCACTTTTCTATGTGATGATCCCTGTTCCTCACTGGTGACTGTCTCTTTCTCCTCTCCTCTGTCGTTGCTTCACCCTTCTGCCCACCCTAGCTAACCATATATTGTTCTTTATTTCCTGTGGGTTGAGAACTATCAGACTTATCAGACTGTTTACCCAACTGTCTGTTATTCAAGGCTTTTTATTCACAGGGTTGAAATGAAAAAAAAATCTAAAGTACTTTTTTTTTTTAATACCTGAGTGTGAGGTAGGTTTTGTAATATGTTGCACTTTTTTTTCTCTCTCTCTCTCTCTCTCTCTTCATCTGGAAAAAGCTTCCCAATCAACCCTTAGTCCTGGACTGAGATTTAGGAACTAACCAGACTCCCTTCCTTATGGCCAGTAGAATAACTATCACTGAATTACTTGATTTCCAGCTCCCTCAGTTAACACAACTTGGAGGGATTTTTTGCTTTTTGACCTTAATCCAGGAAAACCCAGCTTGCACTGTTTGTTTTGGGTCTTGCCTTGTGTTCTGGGACCACCTGCCTGCAGAGATCTGAAATTTAAATCAGTCCTTGGTGCTGCCTTGAAAGAAGAACTACTTGAGAAAGCTGTGTGATAATGTCAGACATCTCCCTGGACCAGAGCCGGGCTCCTGAGAGGAGACAGGAAGTAGCAGGTTCGGAAGAGCTCCTATATGTTTCCTGTTGAGATTGGGCCTGAAGTAGTCAGAGAGCAAAGCCAGTATGTGCTTTCCCATAGCTTCCTTCTCCTGAGTCTCTTTCTCTTTTATTTCCTGTATTCTTCTTTTCTATCTTTATCTGTCTTCTCTGTCCATTCCAAGAATCTCCATTCCACTTTTTGTTTCCTCGCTTGTTTGAGATGGGAGCTCACTGTGCAGCTCTGACTGGCCTGGGGCTTCATAAGCGGTCGAGACTGACTCTGACTTCACGGAGCTCCCCTGTCCCCCCTGTGCTTCCCTGTTTTCCCTCCACAATCCGTCTTCTCTCAGCTCCTGAGTTTTAGCTATTACTCACCGGGGAATCTCGTACCCTGTGAGAGTTACCCAGACGTCGGCGTATTTGTCCAATGTGGAGATCTCTCTTATCCTGTTTTACTGCTGTCTAGAAACGGTCGGCTGAAGATTGAGCCAGGTGTTTATTCAGGGTAGTTAGGGACTGGGAGATACTCAGCTGGTAAATGTACCGGCCTTGCCCATCTGAGGATCTTAAAGTCCTCAGAAGCCAAAGCAAAAAGTCCAGTACTGTGACGTACACTTGGAGTCCTAGCTCTGTGGAGGAGACAGGCTGATCCTTGAGATTGCCTCCCCAGCCAGCCTAACCTGCTTAGCAAGTTCCTCTCTCAAAAGACTAAGGACAACAGCTGTTGTGGAATGAATGGTACCGGCATTTCCCTGGCTTTGAACTCACAGAAATCACCTGCCTCTACCTCTGCCTCTTAAAGTCCGGGATTAAGGGAGTGCACCACCATGCCTGTATGTACTGAATTTCCTTATTCACACATATCCCAGCTCCCTACTCCCACAGTCAGGAATAAGGACAGGAGATGTGAATAATATGCTTAGCCCCCCTGTGACACTGAACCCGAGAGCTCCTGAGAGAAGGAAATCCACAGCATGTCTTCAAGTGCTGTCCTTTTTCATGCCTAAGGCAAATCTCAGAAGCTGATCTCAGAACTTTGATCTTGTTTTACTTAACTCACTATTCCAGGGAGTGGATGGATTCAAGATGGATTCCCAACGCTGCAAGTGGGAGCTTTAAGAGACTTTGTTATTGTTGTTGTTCGGCATAAAATATTGCAGAAATAAATGTCATCTTTCGAGATCACTCTTTTGATTCAGTGTTGAAGATTTGTGCCACAAGACCTCCCTAGACCGTCGTAGATATTGCAGCCCTTCCATTTGCTGCCTGTTAACCCGGGAGTGTGACAGAAGCATGATGTCTAGAGATTGCTAGAGAATGAGAACACTTATGTTGGAATTGAAGGGGTAGGGGCTGAAAACTGATTCAGGGCAAAGTCCCTGCCACTCACTGATTTCACTGTAGGGCTTGGCCTTAGCAAGAACTCATTGCTAAGAGAGATCGGATTCCTTGACTCAGGCTGTTTGTACACTTCTGAGTAAGGAAGGTATTTGTTAATTCTGGTACAGAAGCTTCAGTCTGATCGTTAGGGAAAGGTTGAAAAGGTTTGAGCATGTCAGAGAGTATGCACATACTTGATCAACAGCGGGTCTTTGTTGTAGGACGAATGGCCTCCTGGCTGTGATTGATTGGCATGTCTAATGGACTTCGTGCAAGCCTCCATTAAGCTGTTCCTTCAGCCTTCCGTCAGAAACAATACACGGTTGTGTGTCTAGAAATGTTAAAGTGACATATGGAAGATCAGAGAAATATTTATCTTTATATACACACAGCGTGTCTCGTCCTTTGGACAATAAATATATTTTTTAAGGAGTATCAACACATGTCTATTCATGTTATACTATATTTAATGTCCATTTCATTTTTAATTATGTGTAGCTTTTTGTCTGTCTGCCTACCTGCCTGCCTGCCTGCCTGCCTGTCTGCCTACCTGCCTGCTTGCCTGCCTGCCTGTCTTCCTGCCTGCCTGCCTGCCTGCCTGCCTGCCTGCCTGCCTGCCTGCCTGCCTGCCTACCTACCTTCCTGCCTGCCCACCCACCCGCCCACTAAGGCCTGAAGCATTGGATCTTCCCGGAGATAGGGTAAAACACAATGGTAAGCACCTGATGTGGGTGCTGGAAACCCAGCTCAGATAATAGACTACAAGAGTAATAGAGGCTTTTAACCAGTGAGTCATTTTTTTCATCTCCATACTATACATATGCTCATTTTTTGAGATGGGGTTTCTCTATGTAGCTCTGGCTGTTCTGGAACTTACTATGTAGACCAAAGGTGGCATTGAACTCTTCGAGATCACCTGCCTTCACCTCTGCTTCTGACCCGAAAGGCTGGGATTAAAGGTGGTCCACATAGGAGTGTGGCACCATCACCACCATGCCTGCCCGTACTATTTATGTATGTGTGTGATTGTGATATCTCTCTCAACTAGCAAGTGATTTAGGTGTGGTTAAAGGGGTAGAAAATAGTATCTGTACATCAAATCATGTGTGTGTGTGTGTGTGTGTATGTGTACGTACGTGTGTACATACTGTAGTTTTATATGATTGACTCTGGATATGGAATATTAACTGTTATAATATTCTGATAATTCCTTCTGTGATGACTCTGCCCCTCCCCAGCTTTGCACCTTCATTTTTAAAGCTCTCTTTTGCTCTGTCTTTATGAAGTGGATTTTTTAAACCCTTCTAGGTGGTACCTATTGAGGACTCTAAATGACCTGACCAAGCTCCTGAGGGTCAAGGACAGATGTGTAACCCACAGGTGTTGAGGAAACTGGTATTCGCTTCCTACCGTCATGAACTCTGTTATAATTCGTTCAGATACTTTGGATCCTACAGAAATATTAATAATCGCATTCGTACTCATTCACCACTCAGGAGAAATAGTTGTGTCTGGCCATGACGTTGGCAGGAACTGTAGGATAACATTTAATGTTTCTGTGTTGAGCTCACTGTTGTTTGGGGAAATGGCAGGAAAATCAGTTGACGCACCGTACACGTTGGTGTTAGCCGTGTGACGGCTGCTTTACTAGGGCAATGCTACAGGAGGAAGGATTTTATTCTGACTCAAAGATTGAGAGAATCATTCATTCCCTTATGGATTGGAAGGCAGGACTCTAGAAACAGGGACAGGAGGCCAGGCTGTCACATTGCAATCATAGTTAGGAAACAAAGTGCCACCAGGAAATGAGGTTAGGCTCCAAAGCCTCAAGGCCTTCCCCTAGTTTCTGACCTGCTCCTTTAGGGCTCTATCTCCTACAAATTCCTCAGCCTTCCCAAACAGTGCCACCAGCTGGGCACCAGTGTTTACCAGCAGAGGCCATTTCAAACTACAGGTGTCATCTTGATACCCTCTGGAAGACTTGACTATGTTCTAAGTTGTTAAGGAAGCCTTCATGGTGATTAAGGCGTCTGGCCTGAGAGGATGGCTAAGAGGTTGAATGTTTAAATCCTGGTGTCATCTGCAAACAGCAGTCTTGTACCCGGGATTCATCCAGCTGTCGTGAAGATTGTGTGGGACAAGTACACACGAGTTCGTGTAGCAGTCCTGGTGATGGAGGAGCTCTCAGGGATGATGGATAACCACATCGACGGTCCTTTGTTCTTTACAACGAGCCCCCTCTGCAGACTGCAGCACTTTTCCCAGCCTATACATGTACAGAGGGGGTTATCCACCTAGAACTTGGTATGGCCAGGCTTTGAATCTCGATGTTTCTCTCCTGGTTACCTTTGTTCTCTTTATGCTACTCAGGAGGCCCGAGATGATTCCAGCTGCTTCCTGCTTCATTATCCTCCTAACTGTCCCACTGAGAGCAGTCTGCAATTGCCTGCCCCTCCTTTCCTTGCCTCCTGGTCCTGCCATGAGTCACTGCTGAGCCATTTGTGTCAGGGAAGAAAATGGGGGCTTGCTATTCGCATGTAGCAATTTGCCGGTGCATTCTTACTTATTTGTCGGGGACCCCAGCCGAGAAGTGTTCATCAAGAGGCATCATGTTTGTTAAGGGACCGCATGGCGTATTTTCAAAGCTCTCAGCTCTCTCTGGCTTCATCGATTGTGCTTTAGCATAAGGAATAAAGTGTTACTGAGCCTTTTATTAATAATACACATGCTTTCCATTTAACTTGGACTGCCTAAATCTGGCATTTAATGGATCCTTGCAAGTCAGGCTCCCTGGGTCGTGTAGCTTCTCTTACACGATTTATTCTGAGAATCGTTTCTGAACAGGGGACTTAGTCTTTTTCTTGAATCTAGTGCTCTGGACCAGATTGTTTGCCTTCCTGATGTGTGTGTGTGTGTTTGCGTGCACGCACACACGCATGCTTGTTGCAAGTATGTGGAAGTATGAATGTATGGTGAGTGTGTAGGGGTTGGAGTCAACTTTGTGGTGTTGGTTGTCTCTCTTTACTCTTACATAGGCTCTAGACATCAAACTTTTTTTTTTTTTAACCTAATGATAGTTTCCCTTGATTGCCGTCATACAGTGCGATGTGTGTTACTGAGTATGGTAACTGTACGAAAGCCCTATGAAAGGAGACCTAACTGTTGAGGAAGCCCAGAGAAGTCTGCTTGTATTCCAGGAAGCGTTTCTCGGAGTTAAATGACATGTTTTTATTGGCGTGGATTGCCTTTATTGAGATTAAGCACTGAAGCAAAATGAAGATTCTCGTGAAGACTTCAGCCTATTAATATCCGTTTCAGTTGTTTAGTACTAATTTAAAGAGTCTGGTATCTGTAGGGGAGGCCCTTCATAAAAACTCAGTTGCTAAGTGTTCCACGAGGAGAAGCATGGTGTCCCAGAGGGTGTTAAGATGAAGCAATTGAACACGGTTTCATTGAGCTCTGGGTATTGACTGTGCTTGGTAATGATCTCAAAGGGAGCTCCGGTGGTCAGATTTCAGACTGGAATAATAGAGACAGTGACCAAACCTGAATGTTAAAACATGGAAGGAATAAAATTATGTGAGTGTATGGAGGGAGGAAACTCTCGATACCTCTGAGAATGAAAGCCATGCTAACTTCTTATTCTGACAGTGGGAAAGAAAATGACAGGGTTAAGCATCTTCGTTTCCCTTGGCTTGAATGAGAAACTAAATTTTTCTATGCTTGTTAAAGAAAAACTATACAAAATGGGTACTACTAATGAAATGTAG
Organism: Rattus norvegicus; assembly: GCF_021556685.1. Classification (NCBI taxonomy): domain Eukaryota; kingdom Metazoa; phylum Chordata; class Mammalia; order Rodentia; family Muridae; genus Rattus; species Rattus norvegicus. The sequence continues at coordinate 31,352,423 of NC_141545.1, forward strand.
GACACATAACAGGAGCAGACCAGTGTTATAATCACTGGTGAAATATTTGGTTCAGATAAGAGACGTCTTTGGAAATCTGCCTATTAGATGAAATGATGTTGGAGAATAGAATTCTTATATCCCAGATGATCAGAAAAGGGGGAGGGGGATAGGATATCACAATTAGCTATAGCCAAAATGTCTCAGTAAGAACCATGACGGCTAGGGTACCCCATCAGGTTGAGTCTCCTGATACGACCATCATGGCATAGTTCATTGGGTCGTTTTATCAAAAATATTTAATCTGGGAGACACATCAGATGGCTAAGTGGGGAGGAGTGCTTATTGCTCAAGGATGAAGACCTGGGTTCAGATCCACGCTCGTTTATATATGAAAGCTGGATACTGTGTACTTAGAGCCCAGGTATTGTAGAAGATAGTGTCAGCGGGATCTCTGGGGCTCTCAGGCTAGATGTAGGCTTAATAAGAGACCCTGTCTCAAGAGAATAAGACAGAGGGTGGTAGAACATCATACCTGCTATCCTCCTCTGTCTGCCGCATTTATGTAGTATGTGCATTTCATGGACATACACACATATAAGATAAATGTTTACCCAAGCCTTGCCAGGTTTAAGAACATCTGTCTCTCTGTCTGTCTCTCTGTCTCTGTCTCTCTCTCTCTGTGTGCTTGTTGCAAGTGTGTACAAGTATGAGTATATGGTGAGTGTGTAGGGGTTGGAGGTCAACTTTGTGGTGTTGGTCATCTCTTTTTACTTTTACATAGGCTAATAGACATAAACTTTTTTTTTTCTGGCGTGATAGCAAGTTCCTTTACCCACATAGCCACCTCCCTGGTCCCTTGACTAGCTCTGCTCTCCAGAGCACTTTAGAAGATTTCTGTTTATGGCTAGGATGAGACTCTCTGGATGTTTGCAGAATGGTTTACAAAGTACATATTAAGGGTTTTGCTATTAAAGTAGTATATCTATAATTCACTTATAATGTTTCTAAGAAATAAGCTGTTATAATTTTAGCAAAGGCGACAAAAATTTAAGAGCTCTGGATTGCTGTGTTAGACACGAGTATTTGTTTGAGATTTTCAGTTAATTTGAGAAAAATTTCAACTGAATCATGAGCAGGCTGGACTCATTATCGTACTTAGTGGCAGGCGATTCTGAATTGTCATTGAAGGTTTAAGACAGAATTGGGTTCTCCGTGGGGCTGGGGAAATGGTTCTGTCATAAAGAGTATATATTGCTCTTCCAGAGTTTGGTTTCCCATAATCTATATCTGTACATCTGTCAGGTCACAACCACCTGCGACCTCAGCTCTAGGGGCTCAAACACCGTCTTTCAACCTCTGTGGGCACTGTGCTCATCCCACAGGCAGGCAGGCAGGCAGGCAGGCAGGCAGGCAGGCAGGCAGGCAGGCAGGCAGGCAGGCAGGCAGGCTGGCTGTCCATGAAAATCAGAAACGAGGCAGGGCTGTGTACTATTCCCACTCCTTTTTCAATATTGTACTCAAAGCACTAGAGGGGTCAATAGGGAAAAAGAATGAAGTTAAATAGGTACAGATAGGAAAAGAAGTCAAATTACCCCTAATTTGCAGAACACACACCACACCACACACACACACACACACACACACACACACACACACACACACACACACACACACACACACCCATAGTTAGTTTTTTATAAAAAGTGTGACCTAGGCCTGTGTGTACCATGTGGGAGAAGACCTGTTATGACTCTTGAGTGGTTCAGTAAAAGGCAGTCTTAATATGTATCTTATGCGTATGTTAAATAAGGAATGAGACATCAAGGTGTTAGAGAAATGCAGTACAGAAACAGATTCTGCGGCACCAGATGCAGCGGGGGTATTCATGCTGAAGTGTGAGTGTCCATCACTAGGCAGGGGCTTCCTCTGGGTTTGTATTTATAGCAGAGCTTTTCACTAGGTACATACGAGAGGTCTGGATTTAAGAGGTCTCTTGGTAAAGATAGTAACAATCTGAGTGAAGCAAATCTTGTCTTTTTCAAAACTGTGGTATACTTAGTACAGTTCCTGGAGAGTGGCCAGGTTTCAGTGTACTTATAGAGTGAACAAGATGTTGATTAGTGTGAAAGACCCCTTTTGGGATAATGCTGGACTCTGCAATGATATGTGACTAAGGATCAGAATAACAGGTAGCAACTGGTCTTTGCTAGTTTGTGTATTCTTTTTCCCCACCCTTTTATCTTCCCTCCAGTTTCACCCCCTAACACTCTATGGGAGAGAAAGAAGGATAGAGGGGAGGAAAATCCCTGAATAGAATTTCTTTCTGTTTTTTCTTTGACAAAGGCTACTTACTTACAGACAACCAACAACTACCAACCATGCCTCTCAGGCCCCTAGCATTTATATACTCTCTGAAAAGTTCCCAGAATTCCAAATGTCACACAATCCCGGAAATTATCTTCAGCTAGCAAACGTACGCTTCTGCTGGAGCACGAGGCAGATCATGGCGAGCTGCCATGAACAGTCCAAAGCAGCCTGATCTCCTCACACCCGGGAGTAAAATGTAAACTTGTCCATGGGGGAACCTTCTGATGACTTACGTGGTAATCAGTCTGTACCTGCAGGGGGACTCTATGGGCACAGGTCGAGTCCCTCCCTCTGGAGATAAGGGAATTTAGATTCAGAGGGCTGAAGCCATTTGCAGGGTAGTCCACAGTTCAGGATCATGAGAACTCAACCTGGATTATCCACCTCTTTGGTCATGGCCTTTATTCAGCAGACATGGCCAGTGCCGTTTTGCTTTGGGAAACGATCTGTTGAAGAGTGTCTCTGTGTCATGAGCGAGTGGTTAAGGAAGAGACGGGAACAGAGGGAATGTCCACACAGCGCCTAGTCCTCCTGACACCTCTCCCTTCCCTAGTCCTCATTCGGCCCACTGAATAATTAGGATAATGAAATGGAAGTAGTAGAACCATTTGTGATGTATAAACAAACCTTTCCATTTTACATAATAGGCTTACAGTTATTAGGAAGAGTGAGAAAGCCTAGTTCATCTTAACGTCGGCTACTTAGGAAAGGAGATAGTTCCAACAGCGCAAGCCTGCCTCTCCCTCTCCCTCTCCTTCCCCTCCACTACTGAAAATGGGTTCACTTCTACCCATCCAGTACATGTGGCTCTTGCTGCCAGAGATGGGACACTTCCGCTGTCATCTCACTGAGGGAAATCAACCACCTGTATATAGAGGGACACAAAATGAGCCTGAGTGGGGCACCATTTTCTTTTCAGAAGTTCAGTGAGGTGTATGGTGTAGAGGCGCTCAGCAGATAGGATTCAGCCAGTTTTCAGAAATCATACCAAGACAGTGGAGAGGAAACATGACCAACACTAAAGGGATGATAAGTAATATATATTTTATACCCATATCAATATTTCATTGGTGAGAAGGTCAAAATCTACATTTAAATGGAAATGTTTGAAAAGCAGAAGCATAATATTTGGGTAGGTGAAATGCTGGGGTGTCCAGGCCCACAGGCTGCACCCTTGTGCCCCTGGCTTGATGTATCTGCTGTTTCTTAGAGTATTCTGGGGCTCTTAATTGCTTCAGGCCTGTGGGGTGACTTCAGCCCTGCCCTTGGAGGCTTTCATTTTAAGTGTTCCTCTACGTGACCCTTAATTGGGTCGCATACTACCTAATATCATTGGCCCTCTGAGTACTGTCAGGGTGTGTAAATATCTAGAAGTCTGTTTTACTCATGTTGTAAAATGCATGCGATAGGATTGTAGACAACCAGGAAGTTTGAATTCATGGAAAACCCAGCTCAACATATTGTGACCAAAAGTACAAGAACCACCAGGACGCATGCGTGGGGAGCACACATTCACATTCTGTTCACCTTTCTCTCCTTCTGCTATTCATAGTGCGTGTTAGACTTCATTCCCAGCGTCTCGGTTGTGCCTACATGGTATTCCAAGAATAACATCTCCATGTACTCCTAGAAAAGGAAGGATACCAGGAAAAGGAATCTTTGTGATTTCTGCTCATTGGTTTCTGTTTGTTTTTGTTTTGTTTTTTGTTTTGTTTTGTTTTGAGAAAGCATTTTCTCACTAGCCTGGAGAATATTTCTTATACCTCATCGATCTGCCTTGTATTCGCTCCCATTGTGACTTCATTGTTAAGTGTCCCCAACAGGCTCTTGTGTTTGAAACTTGATTTCTAACTGGTGGTACTGTTCTGAAAAGTGGTGGAAACATTCGCAGGTTCAGTCTTCCTCGAGGAAGTGGGTCACTGGGTAATGGATCTAGAAATATAGCCTTCTACTTCCTGTGTGCTCTGCGCCTCCTGACTTAGGATGCATATGATGGCCAATTTATCTCTTCCTGTTCCCATAGTCCTTCTCTACCATAATGGCCTGTGTCCCTCCAAACTTTGAGGCCTCTCTTAAGTTTCTTCCTGTCAATGATTTCATCACAGCAATAAAATAAATAGCAAATAACAACTTTTTTTTTTTTTAAAAAATCACGTCCCCCTATCATTGATAAAGGGATTAAAGGTGCCAGCAGTGGTTTGGGACTCTCATAATGAGTCCCATTGGTTCACCTGTAAACCCCAAAATTTCCGTTAAGTAAGAGGGGAAAGTGCGTTGTCTGTACATATTCTGGTGGAAGCATGTGAACGTGGAGTGACGATACATGAAGTAATATTGTCACCAGTGCTTGGGGCTGGGAAGCATCTGAACGTGGAGTGACGATACATGAAGTAATATTGTCACCAGTGCTTGGGGCTGGGAAGGTGTTTCTAGTCCTTGGCCTCTCCTCCCGAGCACTGAGAATAAGGGCTTCGCAAAACAAGCACGATGATTTTACTTGAAGCAAATCTTTGGTATAAATCAAAGAACGATACATTATCAGAATTGATAGTAGGCCATGTAAGTTAGGATACTCAGGGGCCCCAGGTTACAGCCTGGGTCTCTTTTTAAGCGTTCTATGGGAAGGAGAGGCTGTTTTCTTATTTGATTAATAGATCAAGTATGCAATCTTTTTATTATTAGTATGCTTGCCCCATCCCATCATGAATCTTGTTTTAATTATATTTATGGTCAATTCTAAGTAGACATAGGGAGAATCCACTATTTACCTTCTCAAAGGTTGGTAAAGAACACAGTTTCCCTTTTCTGCACATGGACATGACACTAGTTTTGTCTGGATCATTTTTTATAGAACTCAAACCTTAAGGGTATGAAATTGGGAATATAGTCGAATAAAGCCTCTTCAAATTTGCTCAGTACTAGTGATAGGGAATCTTACAATTGTTTATAGATCGGAGTATGCATAGCCTGGTATAGGTGGAGGGTCAAGTTCAGAGGTTGCTGGGTGCATTGTTGCAAGAGAGCTGTCTATGCATAGAGCATGCTAGTAAGTGAATTAAGCTTCCAAGTACACTATTACGTGTGTGTGTGTGTGTGTGTGTATGTGTGTGTGTGTGTGTGTGTGTGTGTGTGTGTAAATCCCACAATTAAATGAATACTAACCTACTTTCTATGCTTATCTGCCTCAGAATGTCACTTCATGATACTTGGGTGCTCCTAGGTTTATAAAGAGCTACAAGACCTTGGTCAGATAGAGATCTAGATGAGGAAAAGTGATCATTTGACTCTGACTCTTCTCTAGAGAAATCATAGGAGTGCTTGCTGATAAGGCAGGATCCCACTCTCTAAAGCTTCATACACGATCCAGTACCCCCACGGTAGCCCCGTTTTCACCCTATGTGGAAGCATGGCGGGCATCCAGTCCTTCCTATTCTCTGTTTTTATCAGGGTGGTTGTTGCCTCGTGGCATAATGAGTGTTTAGGCTAAATGACTGCCTCCCTTCTTTTTCACTCTCACATTTGTTTGTTACTATTGTGTGTGGGAGTGCACGTGTATTCGGGTGCATGTTTGTATGTAAGTCACAGGTCCACTTCAGATGAAATTCTCGGCAGCCTGCTGACATGCGAAGTTTTGAGACAGGACATTTCTTTGGGACCTGTTTGTTGCTCACCGATTCTTCAGGTCTGGATGGACTTTGTCCTGTCTCTAACTCCCCGGTGCTAGGATCACAAATGGTCTCTAGAGATCAAAGTCAGGTCCTCATGCTTGAATCCTAAGTGTTTAACTAACCGATTTATCTCCCCTTAATGCTTATGTTTTTATGGTTCTTTCTGGCTACTTGTTATACTTGGTTACTGATTTACTTTTGCATTCTACATACATTTTTTTTTCTAGTTTACTGATAGCAGTGCAGTCTGAGAGTAAAGAGGGAAATAATTTTGTTTTTCCTGAGGAGTCTTGTGGTTATTCCTGATAGGCAGCTTTCTTCATGCAAGCCCAGAGCACCTTAGCCTGTTTGGCAGACATATTACTGGATCTTACTAGTTTGCAGTCAGGTAAAACCTCTCGAGTGTTTAAAAGTCAATTTCTAGAGTTTAGAAACAGTAGACCTTGTCATATTCTTTTAGCCAGCCCCTTCTCCTTAAATCTGCCTGGTCATAGACCCAGAACCACAGCGACAGATATTAAACACTAAAGTCTGCTTGGCGCTTTCTGTGTACCAGGTATGATGCTACACATTTTATGGGTATTGCTTCATTCAGTCCCCTGTGAAGCTTTTTGATCTTGGCTTTTGCAAGTCCCAGTTTACAGATGAGAAGATGTTGCAGAACAGGCTAAGTCATTTGAACCCCCTCCTAGAATAGCGAGTGGTCAGGGCATAACTGGAATTGATGTAGTTCTGCAGTAGAGGTCAACTTGACCTTGCTGTGGATTTGAAGGATCTCTGTATTTCTTGCTTTCTTTATATCTAGTAATTTTATAGGTGTCACTTGCTTTACCTGTTCTGCGCCAGATAGAATGATACAAAGCAGCACTTGGGAGAAGGAGAAGGGATCAGGAGTTGAAGGATATCTTCTGTCTTTGCTACATGGTGAGTTTCGGGACAGCCTGGGCTTCTCGAAACTGTGTCTGAAGACAAACAAATAACAGAAAAAAAAATCTGTCATTCCTATGTCCTGTCAGATGATACTATGTAAAGAGGACAAGTTATAAGCAATAGACTCTTCAAAAGAAGCTTGACTTGTTCTTTTATTGGTGGTTAACTGCATCTTGCGGTGTTGGAAACACTTAGGGATGTGGGATCCAATGTCCTTTCTTTGAGACATACAAAAGGTTCACAGGGTGGAGGAGTAGCTCAATTGGTAGGCACCTATCTAGCATGTAGTAGGTTCTGGGTTCAATTCTCAGCGCATGTCCATCATTTGAAGACTTGGGAGGTAGGGGCAAGAGGATACTAAATTCAAAGTTACCCTTGCCTACACTGTGAGTTTGAGACCAACCTCTGCTGAGACCCATTCTCATAAAAATAATTAAAACAGCTCACCAACCCAGTCACTCATCGTTGGGTCTAAGATTCCCTCAGGAGATTCTGTCGTTGCTGGTAGGTCATGGTGAAGACTTTACATTTCATCTGTAGTGTACTGAATTCAGATTGCAGTAAGAGCTTGGTCCTACCGTGGAGTCTTAAAGTGGGCGTGTGATGCATTCAGAGTGTATTATGGAAGGTGGTTCCACTATAGCCTCTTAAACAAATACACCTTTGTGCCTAGTACTAACATATCTTTGATTATTTACCTGCCCACCCCCCCTTTTGCTCTTACTCCTTTCCATACATACATACATACATACATACATACATGCATACATATTTCTTTCTTCTTTCAGTTTGATTTGTTGTTCAAAAGGCCATTGTCCCAGGAAGGACTTAGGAGCTTACTTCTTGAATGGAGAGTATTTGCTTCCTTTAGACCTTGTGAAGATCTTCTTGTCAATAGATTTATTTTAGAAAGCGAAAGTTGGGAGAAGTCATCTAATTTGCAAAGAGATGGGGGAAACCTACGGACAGCATAAGCACTGGCGGCGTTAGAGATGGTCAGGAGTCTTGGCAAACTTGTGGTTTGCTATGGAGACAGCCAACTGACTCCTCCTTCCTTATCCTTCAATTGGATGGTTCCTACCTGATTTCCCACCCAAGGAAAGCAACTCTTTGCAGTGGTAAGGAGGCTGGTTGCGGGCTGTACTGTATTGCCCCTAACCATAACCCCATTAAGGGGTTGTAAATAGTAGTATAATGATGTCTCAGTCATTTGTTTTGATGTATCTGAGCTTTTAATAAATCAGCCTCAGCTTGCTTAATAGGAATCCGAGAGCAGTGCGTGCTCCTGCCAGCAGCTGCTAGTAAATTATAAAGCGTTCATCTGTTTTACAAGGGAATTAAATGTTTGTTCTATTTTAAAGGCTGTGACTAAATGAGAAAGGGGGAGGGGAAGGAGGAGGAGGGGGGGAGGACTTGTGTGTGCCCATGCGTGCCTGTGCACGTGAATAGCACAGTGTCTGATTCTCTTGCCCTCCGGAGTCTCAGGACTCCCAGGTTCCTGGGAGCCCTTGTAGAACAGAGCCTTGTGACTTAGATTGCCCCTGGGCAAACCCTGTTGTTTTCCTCTGTGCTCTCTGTGTGTCTCCAAAGGCAATAGTTATTGTATTACATTTTTCTTCCACTTCACAGGATGCTGTGAACCACACATCCCATTCCTCCACTCATCTCTTACTGCTCCCCCCACCCCCTTCCACCCACCCAAAAAAAAAACCAGTGAAGAAAAGAGTGTTAGATAAATCATATATCTAGCGTGACTGATTTTCAGTTGTGTATAAAATTGAGTTAGGCTGTTTTATTTGATTTCCCTGTTTACATTGGAAGTGGACTTTCCCCCTCTCCTTTCAACTCTGTTGGCTTTAAGTAATCTTAAGAAAAGAGCATTATAGAAAAGATCGACACAAGAGAGAAGGCTCCCAGTGCTGAAGGCCACTTAACTTGCTAAGTCCTGACAGTCAGTGCAGACTGTGAATGTACTTCCTTAGTTTTTATTTTAAATACTGAAATAATTTCAGACTCACCAGATATCCCCAGAAAGAGCTATTTTCATCTGCATCAGGGTGGTAAAATATTGTAAGGAAAGCAGCTTAGGAGAGGGAACATTCATGCGTTTCACATTTCTGGATTGTAGCCTATCAGTGTGGGGGCGTTACAGTCGTAGGAGGTTTTAAAGGCAAATCGCAGCCCCAGCCAACAGTAGAACCAAACAGGTAGTTCATGCATGAGAAGGGATCTAGAGGGAGGAGCAGAGGAGGGAAGGAGCACCAATGCAGGTCTCCTTCAGAGAACAACCCGCAGTGTCTGTCGGCCTCCGGAAGAACCACAGGCTACTCTCTGCGTGGGAAGGAGCAGGAAAGTAGGTTGAGTAGTTTCATTGTTTTGGAGTGCAGTTGGTTTCTTCCAGGGGCAGGCAGCAAGTCAGTGAACTAGCATCCATCCTTCCTAGCTGGTCCTTAGTTAGATCCATGGGAGGGGAAGGCAGGAACCTAGAGAAATGAAACTCCACTGGTTCTGCAAATTTGACTGTAGTTCCAGGAATGCTCACACTCAACACGAAAAGGAGAAGCTTCAGGAAATGACCTGGCTCTGGCTAACAGCGTGTGCTTACTGCTCAGCTCGCTTTTGTAGCTCTTAAAACCATCCAGGATTGACTTACAGAGAATGTACTACTGATTGCATTCAGGGTGCTCCTTCCCACCCCAATTAACTCAATTTTAAGAAATCTTCTAATGAGCATGTGCACGGGCTAACTGGATCCCAGGCAACTCCACAGGGAGATATTCTCCCCAGGGGGTTCTGAGTCGTGTTTCGTTGGCAATTAAAAACAACCACGTCAAATGGTGTAGGGGATTCAGGGAACCGTGATCTTAGAATAAAATGTGTGTATGGTTTGTTGTTGTGTCACACGGGGACCATCACTTCAGTCAAGCTGCTGGGCTGGTCCTCCCTAAGAGCTCCCTGGTGATACTTAGAACACCTTTCAACATCCCCATCAGTTTAACTTACGGCAGCTGTCAGTCTGCTCTGTATAAGTACAAGTGTTTACCTGTCCAGATAGTAAATAAATCGTCATTTTAGCTCTATGTCATTTTATTACAAAATATTTATCAAGAGCAACTTTTTATAGAAATCAACCAGTTGTATTTCTTAGAGAAAATTTGATCTAGAAAAGCTACATAGACTATGATGTTACTTAATCTTTACTTTTAATTTAGAGCAAACATTAACAAAATTTCCCAAAAAAGCATACCTTCTTTTTGTTTTGTTTTTTTTTTTGTATAGTGGACAAGAATTATGGCTTTTTTTTTTTTGAAAAAATTATGGTTCTATATATCCCTGGAGATTCATTCATTCATTTTCAACTTTCAGTCTTTTTATTTCTACCTTACTGTATGTACTGAGGATTTTTTATTACTTGGAAAAATTCTTAATGAGAAAAAAAACATGCAGTCCACTGAATGACATTACACAGGTTTGTAAGGCCAGCTAGCTGTCCCCACACTGTATTTCCTCCCCTTGAGTCAGACTCAAGTATGCTTACCATGAGCTTCATTCCCAGATTGCTTTCTACCGTTCACCTTGAGACTGGTTTCACTCAGTGGCCCGGAAGGCTCGAAGTGACTCTGTAACCAGGAGGTGAACTAGAACTCTTCCTGCCTCAGCTTCTCAGTGCTGGGATTACAGGTCTGTAGGCTTGGACCAGCAAGACAGAACTTGTCTTACTAATTAAGATTGAATAGTATTGCACTGTATGTGGGAGCCATGTTCGATTTCTCCATCTCTTGATGAGACCACTGGACCTTGGCGGGTAGAGGTTCAGGGCTTGTTGTTGGTAGGTAGAGAGGTGTCAGCCTCACAGCAGAAGGCTGAGCAGAGGGGGACGTGGACGCTCTGGCCATCTGGCCTTCTCGCTCAGTCTCTGCCGACGTGCTTGGGGTTCAGTACGCAGGCTGAAAGAGGGTTTAGGACGCATCAGGGCGTTTACAGATGTTTTATTAGTGCTGCTCTTTTCTAAGACCGAGTTGCCAAACACTCCAGCCTGTCCTTGGACCTTCCATCATGCTAAATTCTTGCTCTTCATCTTCTTTTTTGCTGGATTATATGAATCACGAGGAAAACTTACCACTTTGTAGTCCTAAGTAATTGTGCATTCTCCCCTCCCTCCCCCTCCCTCTTTCCCTTTCCCTCCTTCCTTCCCTTTCTCCTCCTCTCCCTCCCCCCTTTCCTCTTCCCCTCCTTTCCTCTCTCTCCCTCCTTCTCCCCTCCCTCTTTTTGCTTCCTTCCCTCCCTCTCCCTCCTTGTATGTGCTGACAGTACTTGTGGAAGCCATAGCACAACTTTGGCTGTCCTCTTTCAGGTGCCATTGACCTTATATTCCTTTGAGACATGATCTGCCCTTAGTTTGAACCTCTCAGTTCATCTATGTTGGCTTCTAAGTGAACCTCAGACATAGTGAGGCTGCCTGTCTAGGTCTTCCAAATGCAGGCCACCGTACCTGGCTCTTTGTTGTGGCTTCTGGGAATAGAATACAAGTCTTTATGCTTCTGAGGCAAGACTTCATAAATCAGCTGTAAGTGAGACATTCCAACGTTGTACTATAGATCATTATAGATGAATTGCAGAAGCAACTACCTATCCCATAGTGTTGCCATGATGCTTAAGAGAGCATCTTGAGAGAGTGGAAAGATGAGATAAAAGTGAACTGAAAGAGGAGGAGGTGTGAACAAATTGCATTTGGAAGCCAGTTACTTAAGCAGCATGTGGAAGCCAACTGGGTCTGGAGTGAGGATTTCATGCTGTGACAGGTTCATTCCTGAATAAGAGTGATAGTCCATGGGACTGAAGAAATGGCCCAGCTGTTAAGAACATGACACACACACACACACACACACACACACACACACACACACACACAGAGACACAGAGACACACACACACAGTCTCTCTCCTCTCTCTCTCTCTCTCTCCCTCTCTCTCTCTCTCTCTCTCTCTCTCTCACACACACACACACACAGTCTCTCTCTCTCTCTCTCTCTCACACACACACACACACACACACACACACACAGAGACAGACAGACAGACAGACAGACAGATACAGAGAGAGACGCACAGAGAGCGCTTTAATTAAAGAATGAGATTCCACTCTCTCCTTCTGATCATGCTCGCACATGCTTTTTGTTCGGAATAAGAGAAAGCAATTTTAGGCTGCAGCGACACATGTAATTGAGTACCTTGTTGTTGCCTTGTACTATGTGCTTTTCAGTGATTTTTCTAAATTCACCCACTTAGGTGCAGCGAGGAAATCGAGATGTAGAGATGTCAAGTTTCTTGCTCTCGTTGCTTAGCTTGGAAGTGGTGGAAACGAGGTTTGAACTCAGCTCCATCAGTTTAAAGTGCGTTCTCTAAACAAACATGCTCCACGTCTTGCCTGCATTCTCCCTCCTTCATCATCTAGATGAATCTTTGAGACCCTGGTACTGGATGCCGAGGACGTAGAGTTCCTGAGAATAAATGGGTATGGTGGGGCCACCTGTTATCCCACCATTTAGCAGACAGAGGCAGGAGGACTTCAAGGTTTTGGCTAGTCCTGGTTGCATAGCAAGTTTAAGTCAAGCATGCATGTATATGTACATGCGTATATGTGTATATGTGTATGAGTATATGTATGCGTGCACACATATGTGTGCGTTTGTGTGCACGCATACATATCCTTCCTCAAAAAAGAGAAACACTATGCACTTTTCTGACTTAAAATTCAACAGAAAGCTAGAGATAATAGAGTCTATCCATTGTTAACTTCTTTGAGTAACAACAGTTGTTTTTACCTGTATTTGTTTGTTTTCTTAATGCTCCTGTCAGAACTCACAGTGTGGGCCTCTCATGTGCTGTTTATTCATGGGAGGTGTCACCTCGTTTTTTGTAAGAGGAAGTTGTTAATTTTCCCAGTTTCTGTTGGAGAGTCACTGACTGATTCCATAAGTATTTATTGAGCTGCTACTGTGTGATAATCTTTACACCAGATGCTAGAGGCATTAGAGAGGATGTGTTTCTTTGTTTTAGCTGGGGATTGTTTTTCACTTTAGTTAAGGCACAGGTCTGTTCGTGGGAGGCCACTTAGTTCTCTCAGTTCATGGACGACAGTCTGCTCCAAAGCAGAGTGGCCATTGTTTGGCTTGATTTTTAAGGAAGTGATTGGTGATGGTGAAATTGCATATACATCACTGTCTGGTTTTTTTCAATGCAAATAGAGATTTTTTAATGTCAAGTGATTTATGACTCAAATTCATTATCTTTGTGTGATAGAAAAATATTTTAATAAAACAAACAGCAAGTTAAATGAGAAAAGAAATGTTCTAGTTTATCAATTCGCAGCGTTATCTGTGGGCCTCAGAGGATTTCTGTTGGACATGAAGTTTCCATATATGAAAACAAATGGCTTCCAGAGTAAGTCAGGAGTCAAAGTTTACAGTTTAGCTGGGTAGGATATGGATCTTGCTTTTGTCGTTTGCCCAGTCTACACAGTTGTCAGATTATAACCCTGATCCCTTAGAGGTGAAATGAGTATAATGATGAAGTAGTCTGGGTGGGCTTTATCCTAAGATATTCTTCCTTTCCAAGTTATGGACACTTTCAACTTACAAAAGTAGGTAATTCACGTACTACAGTCTGTCCCTGATCTAAGTCTGTAAACGTTCGCAAATTTGTCCGCTTCGTTTCTTCGCTTTCTAAACTTCAAATCTTGGGTATAATACAGACAATAATGGATGAGTATCATTGGCAGCCATTTTGAAAGGAGACGGACATTCAGATTTCTGAAGACCCTGGTTTGTCTACTCTTGGGAGAACTTACTAAGCCCCTGCTTCAGCCCACAAAGGGCAGCAAGTTTTAAGGACCTTTGCTTGGCTGGATTCACTGTGGGAAGAGTTTCATTCTTAGAAAAGTTAACACTGTGGATTGAGACACTGTCAACCTGCCTGTGGCTTTCCCACAGGGCTCCTCCGAGTGGGTGGGATAAATCAGGTCTGTCTGCTTCCTAGATTGCTCTAGCTGTTCTTCGCTTTTTGGATCTTAGTTGATTCAGTGCTGCCCTTGTTTACTGCTTGTCCTGAACTGAGCCACAGTACTCAACCGAGTCTTCAGACTCAGGCCGTGTCCCACACGTTGTTTGGAATCACCTCATGCACCAGCACCAGAGGTTCATCTGGGGAAGTCCACTTTACGTCCTGGCCTTTGACAGGGAGAAGAGGTAGGATCTCCTGTAGCAGATGATGGATCTGAACTTCTGATCTTCCTGCCTCTGGCTCTCATGTGCTGGGATTACAGATGTGCTCCAGCACAACTAGTTTTGTGAAGCACTGAGGATGAAACCCCAGGCTTTGTCAATACTAGGGCAAGCACTCCCCTAATTGAGCTACCTCTGTAGCTTCTGAAGGGCGTTTTCCCAACACGCTTCATGCTTTTAGTCTTCTGCTGAGAGATTGAATGGTTTTCCTCCTTCTCCTTCTCTCCCCTCCCCCTCTTTCTGCCTCTCCTCTTCTCTCTTCTTTTCCTTCTTCTCCCTCTCTTCCCTTTCCCCTTCTCCTCCCTTTCCACTCCCCCTTTTGCCCCCCTTCCTTCCCTTTTTAAAAAGACAGGGTCTCAGTATATCCTTCTCCCTCGCCCGAGGCCTAGAACTTGCCCTTTGGACCAGTCTAGCCCCTGTACTCAAAGAGTTCTGCCTGCCCCTGCTCCCCAGACAATGAGATTAAAGGCATGCTGCACCAGAGTCCTTTCCTGTATTCCCTTTCTGATCAGACATTCCTTTTTGGCAATATGAAAAGGAGATTTTTTTTTCAATCCCTTAAGATTTCAGCTTTAATTGGCCCTCACCCCCTGTCTTTCTCAGCTCATTACAGATCTTAGCCTGATGCATTAACTCCTCGCCTGGCTTTGGACAAGACACTTAAGTGTTCTTATTCTCAATTTTCTCAGTTGTATAACAGGTTATGTCAAAGCTCTTTAAATAGAAAAATCAATGAAATAATGTGCATGAGAGTGCTTTGTGAATAGTAAGATTATCTAAATATTGTCCGTCATTGTTGGTACAGCCCTGTTTGCTTTCTTAGGCAAGCCCGTTGCGTGTGTGTCTGGAGTCTGTATGGGTGTTTCCCCTTGGAGTTGGCACTTTAGGGCATTTGTATGAAGTGGGCCTGGTCTCACAAGCATCTGAAGCACAACACACACACACACACACACACACACACACACACACACACACACACACACACGAG
Source organism: Rattus norvegicus (assembly GCF_021556685.1). Lineage (NCBI taxonomy): Eukaryota > Metazoa > Chordata > Mammalia > Rodentia > Muridae > Rattus > Rattus norvegicus. The sequence goes on from NC_141545.1 coordinate 31,367,641, forward strand.
AGAAAAAAATTAAAACAACAACAAAACAAACAAGGAAGAATGATGTAGAGTAGATCAGAGAGCTGTGAGAGTTTGCTGTTTTTGTAGACTGGCTTTTAGTTAATGTTTTGATAATGATGTATACCATAAGGCTTCGGTGGCAGGACAGAGTTTTGGGGTGTTGTCTTCATTATCTTGCATCATCCCTAGATGTCTGGTTCAATTTTGATGCCCGACTTTCATTGAGACCATGCAGAAATAGCACATTTTTCTTCTTACTGTAGGGCAGATTATAATTGTTTTCATTTATTACTCTGAAGAAGGCATCATGGTGATGCGTGTTTAAAATGTTTATTTGCTACCCTAAAGAATATACCTACAGGTGATATTTTATTATGCAAAATACGGACAGGGGGTGAAATTGACGATTACAAGTTATACGTAGATGCAGTGTATCTGTATCTTATATCGGTGATGAGAGGGTGTGCTGCTTCTCAATCAGAATCAATTTTGGACCGTTCAGTGATGAATACCACATATGTGCTGTCCCTATAATGCTTTGCCCAGGTGAGATAGGAGCAGTGTCTGCCCCCTCATTCCAAAGTGCTCGTGATAAACCGACTTACTAATCCTCCAAACTTCACCCTGGGGAACCAATGAGTTTATCGGGCTTAATTACAAAGCAGGGGTGTGGACTACTAACAGGAGCATGGCTGACCCTAAAGCAGCCACATGAAAGCATCTTCACCCACCATAGATGATGTGTGATGGCTTCTCCATGGCTGCATAGGTGGCGCCCCTACCCTTCATTCTTGTCCAAGCTATATTCTCTAGCGCCTTTGCTAGACCCCTCGATCACATACTACTAGGGGCAAAACCACATACAAATATATGGAAGGAGTGGCTGGAATAGGCGGTGAATATCCACTGCCACAAGCCTCCCCCACCCCTTTCTTCTATTCTAGAATTCCTTTAGTCTATCATCCTGGTATTAATGGACTCTTCTGTTTGTCATAATTGATGGCATGAAGATCATGGCGGTTTGTCTGCAAGAGTAGTGCTGCACATCCGTGTTAAGGGATCTTCTATTTTGTAGCTTCGGAGTAAGGGGAAATCAGGCCACTAACTACAGCAAGCCCAGCAGTAGAATATTTGGCTGGCTGTGTCATATGTACACTGTCAGACAAGCTGAGAGTTCTTTAGACTCCTTCATGCTTCTGTGAGCATGGAGGTTAGAGGTGTGGGTTCAGATAAGCCATGCTTCAAGTAGCCCCTCACAGATAACGCCTTTCAGTCAAAAGGACATACTATATGGTGACATCAGTGAATGCTTACCCTCTTGTCTAGGGAAATGAATCAGGATGTATCTCTTGTATGTGAACCATCGCAGCAGGAGAAGTCTTAACTATTTCTGTCCAGACAGTATCTCATATGTCAGAGGCTTGGGGCAAATGTTCATCAAGACACTGTTGACCATAGTCTGCTTTTGAAGTTCTAAGTTAATTGAGAGCTAAGACTCACCTATGCAGAATATTGATACAGTTCCTTCTTTTCTCCTTAACTCTAAGGGGTTACCCTGGTCTCTCCCTGACCTATGAAAGTCCACAACATGGCCAAGTTCAAGATCCCCCTTCCCCTAGCTTCTTGAGGCTGAGAAAAGGGCAGAGGGAGCTGCGTTCTTCTTCTCACCCTTCTCCTGTAGTGCGCTGACTAGGTGTGGTCAAAAAGAATGAGGCTGGCATATGAGGTAGCCTTGATAAAGGGGGAAGGGAGTGAAGGTACTAAAAGGTCTGGCCCTGATATAAAGAAGCCACCAGAATGTGTCACCAGCCTTACTATACTCCTTACTGTCAAGAGGCCTTGAACTAGTGTAAGTCTTAGGTGGCCGGAGATAGTCTTGAGTTTATTCTTTTGGTTCCACATTGTCCTATGTAGAACTGTATCAAACACATAGGTTGTTTCGTCCGTCCGTCCTTCCTTCCTTCCTTCCCTCCTTCCTTCCTTCCTTCCTTCCTTCCTTCCTTCCTTCCTTCCTTCCTCTTAACTTCCTAAGAATCACTGTAGCTGTCCAATATACAATTATACGTGTAGGCCCCAAGCCTGTAGCATCTTCATCAGTTCAAATGGGACACTGATGGGAACAGAGGACGTTGTCAGGACACTCATTATCAATGCTATTGAAGAAAGCAAGAGTTTTAGCTGGTAGATAAGTGTGAGAGGACTAGACAGACGGCTCAGCAGGTAGGAGTGGATATTGCTTTTGCAGAAAAAAATGACTCTAGTTTGATTCCTAGTGCCTACTTTGGATGGTTTGTTTAATTCCTCTAATTTTTTTTCCCTGTAATATTTTTGGTTCCTGTAATCTTTGTTTACCCGTAGTTCCAACTGCAAGAGACCCAGTGTAGCTGGCTTCCATATGCATAACCCTCATGTGTGTACATGTACATATATCACACACATATAGACACACACACCTCAATAAAATCTTAATCCATGTGTTTGCACACTCTTGTGTTTTGTCTGCATTTATGCATATTAGCATGTGTATGCCTAGTGTGCAGAAGAGGATGTTGGATTCCCCTTCAGCTGGAGTTACAGGTAGCTATGAGCATCCATTCGGGTGCCGGGAATCGAACCATGGTCCTTTGGAAGAGCAGCTAATGCTCTTAAATCCTGAGCAATCTCTCCAGCTCCAAAATTGTCTTTCTTTCTTAAATGTGAGGATACCGTGCTTTTAAATGAAGCAGAGGAAGTTTAAAAGTATCCTAGTGGGAAATCCTTGTTTTAGACATCTTGAAGGATTGTTCATTAAAAATAGAAGTAAGTTGTTCCCAGACATGTAAAGACAAGGTGCGTAAGAGATTTCTCTTTTTTTTCTATTAATCTTTATTGGTAGCTGCCATGTGTCCTGTTCCCTCCCTCCCTCCCTCCCTCCCTCCCTCCCTCCCTCCCTCCCTCCTTTCTTTTCCTCTCTCCTGTTTCAGCCCTCCTTCCTCTGTATCTTTTCCCTTTTCCTCTGTCTCTCCATCAGGATAAGGACAGAGTATGAAATTGGGGTTTGGAAATTCCTGCTCTGCACTTACTTAGAGGATATCTCTAAAACTTAGAGATAAGCTTTTACTTAAGAACACCGTTCCCTACCTACCATCCAGATCACACCAGAGTTCTTTCATCTCACTTTCCAGCCCTGCCAGCCCCCACCAGCATAGTAATCACAATTTACTAAGAAGCTGTGGCCCTTCCTTCCTCCTCCAGGAGCAGCCCATCGGTCATTGGATCTGTCCCTTCTCTTCCCCTTCTTCAACGTTCATTCTAAAATGCCCTGCAAACGTAGGGCACTTGTTTCTCAGCCACTGTCTCCATCTACCCCTGGCTCTGTAACCCAGCAGACTGTGGGATGTTTCCATAGGAAGGTTATTTAAGTATGCAAGTGCTTGAACTAGGTGAGAACTTCACAGGGTGTCTCCCTCATGGGGTTCTGAGGGGCCTGCTTCATGCGGTGCCAACTACTTTATCCAGTAGTGTATTTAGATCACATGATAATTGCTAAGTTATTCATTATTCATAGGTTACTTTTTTCCTCAGAAAGAAGTGCAGATGTCTGATTTTTCATGATTTTATTCCACCAATGTCTCCTATCTTGTTGTCATGGGCATGTTACTTAAACCTTGGGGGGTTCTACTCATTCAAAATGTTGCTCACATAACACCTAGAGCGAAAGCCTACCTCAGAGGCACACGCTTCATAAGGGGGAAGTAGTTTGACTTGGCTGAAGCTGTTAAGCAGATTTTTAAATGCAAAGCTTCAAGTTACCAAAGAAGCATTCAATATGTCCTTTCCTTTGATTTTTTTGGGAGGGGAGTGGTAAGTAATGCCAGTCCTGCCCCCTTGGGGTTTCACTGTACTCTGAAGTCAAGGCTTGAAGGACCAATAAATGGATTTTGGCTGTCCCCTAGTTCAGGGATTAGTATTGAATTACAGGAATATGCTGCCCAGTAGCTAGGAAAACAGGGAGGGTGTTGTGTGCTCTTTTTAGAAGGACATGGTTCTCTTGCCACTTTGAAAAATGCTTGCTGGGTAGCACCTTGCAGCTGTAAGGGTTAAATGTGCATCTCCACCCCCACCCCTGTGCTTTCGTGCCCCCCTTAATGTCAACAGATAAAGGATCATTGAGGAAAGGGCCAGGAGTAGATAAGAGCCTTGAAGGTTCAAGTTGAACAATTCGAACTTCCTCAGTGTAGTAAATGACCAGTGGCAGATTTAAAGTTCGTTAATTGGCAGAGAAAGGTACTAAGGATTGTTTTCTTTTGCCTGGCGAATTACCCTATCTTGAGTGGAACGTTAGTTCAGATAAATTGGTCATTTCTTCGCATTCCTGAAGCTGTCTTTAGCTCTCCCAGAATGCCTTGGTTTTCTCGATGGTTTCCTCACATTTGGGGATAAGAAGTGGGTGGAGGTAACCACCATGACTACTTTTATGATTTTTTTTTCCTATCCAAAAATATGGTGGGATAATATGTGTAGATTCTAATCCTAGAGCCAGAGTGTTTTGGTCTTCTCTGAAGGACGAGATTCAGTTTCTTCACGGCCCGAACTTTCTAACCATGTTGTTAGTTACACTGTGTGGTTTTCACTGAACAGCTTTCTCTCTCTGAATGCGGCTCTTCCTTAAGGATTTAGTTTTTATTCGTGTGTATGTCCATCTATTCCTGTGCACCGTGAGCATGCAGGTGCCCTCAGAGGCTGGGAGAGAGAGTATGGGGGGCTCTGAAATTGAAGACGCAGTAGCCAGCTACCGTACAGGTGTTGAGATCTGACTCTGCGTCTTCTCCAGAAGCAGCAGGTGCTTTAAGCCCTCTGAGCCGAATTTCCACCCCAGTTGTGCACGTTCTTTAGAGAGGCCCTGAGAGATAGTCAATCTGAGGGCTCAGCTCTCAACATCAATGGCGGGTTCCTTCAGAAAGGATGCTCCGAATTTCTAGAACTTCTTTTTTTTTTCTCCCAAATGATTTTACCCCCTTACGAGTACTAAGGACAGCGGCTACAGACATGTTTTTATTCTTTCAGGCCCTCCAGCGAAATAATCTCTAATGATTGGGTATTACTATAATCTCAACAGTGAGGCTAGAGCTGCAAAAAATGCTAAGATTCTTACTCAGCTAAGGAAGTGTGAAATGAGAGAAGTGCGCAGATGCTAACAGCAGGTTCAAAGGCAGTGCCCAAGAAATTTACATGGAGTAAAGGAGCAGTAACAGTGAGCAGACAGGGGCTGGAGAGATGGCTCAGCGATTAGGAGCAATGACTGCTCTCTTCCAGAGGTCCTGAGTTCAATTCCCAGCAACCACATGGTGGCTCACAACCATCTATAATGGGATGTGATCACACCTCTTTTGGTATGTCTGAAGGCAGCTACAGTGTAAAGTAAAATAAGGATGAGCAGACAAATTAATGTGCAACTGGCCTTTTTCTCACAGGAAAAGGAGGTATTGCTTTTCCCAAGGGTGTTCCTTGCATTTATGTGAAGAGTGTTAAACATAGTCTGTGTGCCCAGGTGAAGGCCCTTGTTAAGGAAGAAGAGTTTCCTAAAAGGCAATCTAGCCATCAGCTCATTGCTTACCTCATTGTAGATGAGACACGTTCTATACAACATTCCACTTACATGTCTGTCAACATTCATATTTAGATAAAGTCTACTGTAGTCCAGATTGTTCTCAAACTTGACTGGTAGTCAAAGATGACCTGAATTTCTTACTATCCTGCCTTTGATTACTGGCATGTACTCCTTACCTGCATCTTGAGGTGCTGCATGTGGAATGTCAGATATTAGTGATATGGTAGGCAAATGGTCAGTGGACCCACATCCCTATCCCCATCGTGTGAGATACTAATATTCATAGATTTTCAAAATGACGTGACATCTTCAAAGCATAGTATGCACAAATTATTTCATTAGTTTTTAATTTATTTTTTAAAGAGTTTGTGTGTGTGTGTGTGTGTGTGTGTGTGTGTGTGTGTGTGTGTATTTTCATGTTCATGTGATGGTGTTTATCGAGGCCAGATGTTGAATCCCCTGGGGGTAGATTACAGATTATTGTGAGCCTCCCAGTGTTTGTTCTGGGGACCAAACTTGGTCACTGGGCAAGAGTCACAGTCCCTGTGACCCTCTGAGCCTCCAGCCCTCTGTGATTCATTTTTCTTGTCAGAGTGAAGCTTCCAGATCAGTGATGAGGTGAGTCCTGGCCGGCTGCGGTGAACTGCAGCTCCCTCGATACAGTCCCGTGTGCTGTCTTCGGTGCGGACAAGGCACTAGCTTTTAAGAGTAGTATTTTCATAAAGAGAGGTAGAGGCAGGAGGACGTTGTCTGATACCTAGTATGCACAGTCAGAGCTGGGCAGCAAATGTGTAGTCCTTTTTTTTTGTTTGTTTGTTTTGTTTGTAGGGTTTTTTTGTGTGTGTTTTGTTTTGGTTGTTTTTTTAGCTGTCAAGCTGAGGTGTTTTAAAGTAATGCTTGACAAAGTGCTTCTGGTTGGGTGTTGTCTGCTTGGTAAAGAAAGTTCTGAGACTCATGGCTCAGGGGTACGTAGGACTGATGTTTGGTTATAGGGTGTTTTTGAACACATATGTAGGCCTGTACGTATGTAAATATATTTGGTGATACATTCTTATATATGTGCGTGCATCGATTTAAAACTTTATTATTTAGGTAATGGACTCAGGATAGTCCCAAATTTGGTATCCACACGCAACATGGGCTTGAAATTGCATACAGAAGATCTGCAAAGTTCCAAGCAGAATAAATGTTACTAAAGGTCTAACGTGTCTTTCTGACTCTTGTACTCTTGAGCGTGTCACGCTTCTGTAACGGTTTTAAAATCTCAGGCAGAAACTCCCTTGCAGCTCTTCTGAACCTATATATATATATATACGGTTTGTTCGAAGCATCTGCAGCTTCCAAAAGTCTAGGTGAGGGTTCCCTCTGTAATTGGAGTGTACCATATTGTTAAATCCACTTCTGGGTTGAGTAGAACAGCCTAGCCCTGGAGCACACAACAAGCTTAAGCGAAGACACTGGGAAATGTGAGGCACACCTCACTGTTGAATTCTCCAGTCTCAGGACTGGTGAGAAGCCAAGCAAAGCCCTTCTAGTCATTGTCCCTCATTTTGTAGGTGCAGGTGCTGCTGCAGTTGAGAGGCCCTGGAGCTGGAGTTAGAGGTGGTCGTGAGACACCTGTGTTGGGTGCCGGGGACCAAACTCTGTTTTAACCGCCGAGCCATCTTTCTAATTTTCTGAATGTTCTGAAGGGAGGCTCATTGTGGTGAGACTCTCACCCCCAACAAAATAAGTCAGTATCCCGATAAATGTCACAGTTTTAAGATCGAAATACGTTGCTCTGCTTTCCAGCCTGGATGTAGATCATTGTCAAGTGGATGCCATGTCTGCTCTAACTCACGCCCTAACCCAGCGCCGGGTGGATGCCTGTGAGATTTGTTCTTGTAACTCAAATGCTTCTGGTTTCAGTGTTTAGGAAACAGCCATCGGAAAGCAAATCTTTTCCTTTTCCTCTCCGTCTTCCATTCTTCTGCCTCCCTCTCTTCTCTTCCCCCCTCCTTCCCATTCTCCTAGTCCCCCATTTCTCCCAACCCCTCTAACTCCTCATAATGCCCCCCCACTTCCCGTGAGAAGAAATCAATCCAGTCTGTTTTCTGTTGCCTTTCTCCTCAAAGCTAGGGGAGATGTGTGAAGCAGCCTGGTGATGGGTGTGGCTCCCTTGGCTTAATTTATCATCTGAAAGCAATTTTGTTCAATTAAAGATTAGAATTAAATTTCATTCCGAGTGCTTCTGTGCAGAGGAAATGATGCATTACTGAACACACAGATGTCATCTTGCAGCCATGCTGTTTGCAGAATACTTTCTTTAGGGTTGGAATAATAGAAGGGGCCCTGGCAGCGGGGAACACCGTTTACCCACCAGCATACTAAGCGGAGAGTCGCAATTATTCGCAAACCATTTATCATTCTGTACACCAAGAGGAAAACATACTTTATCCAAAATATTTGAAATAATGACTCCTAAAATCAGATAACAGGGAGCGTTAATGTCAGGTGCCACACTGTAAATTGCTTAATGCTGTTGTGCTGGCATCATGGCTGTGATTTGTGATGCTAATGATCCAGCCAGAGACGCAGGAGCTCAGTCTAAAAGGAGTGTGTCGGAAAGGAGGCAAAGCAACTCGAGAATTAAAAGTGTAGTGAGGGAGGGAAAAGACGTGTAGGATCATATTTCACTTACTGGAGGTCCCATCTGCTCTTCTGTACACACAGTATGTAAGTTTTACTCTCCCCATTACAAACATCCCGCAGGGCGGAGAGGAAGTTCATATATCTGTGTTCAACCGTTTTGTGACTGAGAGTCAGACATGAATGAGCAGAAAGATTTATGTGTCATGCGTGGAATGTTAGAGGGCGGTAGGCATTGTATATTTAGATGATGATGTTTGGTGTGCTGCTTTGGAAAGGGAGAGAATACTTGGGGAGGCTCGAGAGTCTGTGCGACAACCTTGGCTTATGTGGTCTTTGAGAACTTGCTTTAATTTGTCCATTTTTGTCTTGGGACATAACCTATGCTGGGTATATTCCAAGTCTCGCCCTCTCCCACACACACACACACACACACACACACACACACACACAACACACACACATATACACACACACACACTCTCTCTCCCTCTCTCTCTCTCTCTCTCTCTCTCTCTCTCTCTCTCTCTCCCCCCCTCTGTTTGTGTGTGTGTGTGTGTGTGTGTGTGTGTGTGTGTGTGTGTGTGTGTGTGTGTGTTTGAGAAAGGATGTTACCTGGTAGCTCAGGTCAGTCTCAGGCTCTTCTTCCTCCTCCTGGGATTTCCTGAGGTTTGGGATTGTTTGTGGCAGTCATGACAAAGACCCTGACCTCTACTCAGAGCAGCCGGCAGAAACGCATGCCAGGAAAAGCCTGTAGGAGCTGGAGTTGAAATCTACTAAATTGCATTACAGTTTTCATATTATTTATTGGCTTACATCCTTTGTGTCATCGTGCACTCCAGGTCAAGCGACGACTTTTGGGAGTTCGTTACTTCCTTTATCTGTGAGTTCCAGAGATCAAACTCAGGTCGTCAGACTCAGGCAGCAAGCGCTCTTCAGATGACCCCGGGGGTGGTCTCCCTGGCCTTTACATAGCACTTCTAAGGAAGAAGCTTGGTGGTCAGTATCCGTGAGGTACCTATAAAATAGGTCTAAATGTAGGTGTAAGCTTTCCAATGGAAGGACAGTACTTCATTGTCTTTTAAAATAGCAATTTGTAGCAGTTTGTTAATCCTGAAGTTGTAGTCTAAGAAATGCGACCAAGGGGCTGGGAAGATTGCTCAGTGGTTAGGAGCTCTTGATCCTCATGCAGAGTCCCCCAGTTCGTATCGTAGTTCCCACATCGAAGCTTGCCAACGTCCATAAGTCCAGTTCCCGAGAATCAGGTGCCTTTTCTGATACCAGACATAGACATTGGTACACTTACATATACACAAGCTAAGTTTTTATACACGTGAAATGAGAACAACTAAATCTTAAAAATTAATAAAGGAGGTCCACTTAACATGGTCACAGTTGAGGTACAGCACTGTGTCACAGAATACGGAACTTCTTCACTGTAAATAAAAGTTATAGCCTTGCTTGTGGGAGTCCCATGAAACCAGTAGAGACAGCAGGTGCCAAGGTCAGGCTTTCGGATTATGCTGGCCCTCCCTCTTACATTGATAATAAATTCTTTAATAAATAGATCCAGCTGTTTTGAGGGCCCTGTACAATGTATGAAGAAGCAGGAGTATGTTCCAGAACTATAGGAACATCTATTTTGTTACATCTTAAAACATATTTATTCAGGGTTAGAGAGATGTTTCAATGGTCTCCAGCCCTTAACTGCTCTTACAGTGGACCGGGCTTCAGTCGCAAACACTCACATTACTCACAGCCATGTATAATCCCAGTTCCAGGGGATCCACCACTTTTTTTTTACTTCTGCGGGCACCGGATATGCAAGTGGTGCCTAACATATTCATACACACACACACACACACACATGCAGGCAGGCAAACACACTCATAAACCTAAAGAAATCTCTCAAAATATCTATATTTATGTTTATGTGCCTGGATGTGCACATTAGTACAGTTCTCATCTGAGACCAGAAAAGAGGTCAGGTCCACCTGAGCTGGAGGTACAAGCCCTGGGCATCGGACTCAGGACCTCTGCACGAGGACTCAGCGTTCTTAACCACTGAGCTTTCTAACCAGTGCCCTTCTTTATGTTGTTGTTATTGTTTTGTTTTGAGATGGAGTTTTACATAATCTGGGCTAACCTTGAACCACGTGATATAGCTGAAAAGGATCTTGACCTCTTGATTCTGCAGAGCAGCCTCCGGGTTTGTGAATCACAGGGTCACCTCATCTGCTGTTGCTTTGCTTTTCGAGTCTTGTTGTCAGTTCTCGTTTCCATAGGGTGGTCACGTGTTTGGTTTTCCTTTACATGAGCCTGTCTCCTTTTGATAATTAGGGGACCTCATGCCTAGAATTCATATGTGAAATTCAAATTCAGCTGAACATCTTGCAGCTTATGGATTACCAAACGATTTAGAAGAAAGCTTAGATGAAGGCAAGAAGATTAAGAATTCAGTATCATATTCCAGGACATAACATGATTGAGGCCAGCCTGGACTACTGGAGACCTGTTTTAAAAACAACACAAAATACATAAATAAATAAAATAGAAGTTCAAAAAAGTTCACTGATCATTCTCTACTCCAGATATTTTTGTCATTGAAAAGTAAAAACAAGGAAGGAAGGAAGGAAGGAAGGAAGGAAGGAAGGAAGGAAGGAAGGAAACAAGGACAAATTTTGTGGTAGTTTACGTGGAGGATTCCTAAGCTAGCTACTTAAGGATATACTTCTGGCTCTGATAAACTTTTATTCGAAGACTCAGCTTTCTCTGCTTGCTCCTGGAGATGCCCCCACATTTTATAAGAACAATTACTTCAAACAATGTCCTTTTTATACTGGAGACCTTGAAAAGCAATGCTCCCTCTGTTTAAAAGATAGCCCAGGATTGAGGATGTGACCCAGTTGATAGAGTCTGTATTTACTATGCGCACAGACCCAGGTTCCATCCTTTATGGAGCATAAAAATGAAAGCAATGGCTCACCCCTGCCATTCCCTCACTCAGGACGAGGATCGGGAGTTCAAGGCCTTCTTTTTCTCAGTAGCTAGTTGGAGGCCAACCTGTGCTTTTTAAAGGGAGATGAAGTCATGGCTTAGCCATTAAGGGCAATCACTGCTCCTGCACAGGACATGAGTTTGTTTCCAGGGCCATCATGACAACTCACAACTCACAGTGTGTAACCCCAGTACCAGAAGGTCTGATGCTCTCCTCTGGACTCTAGGGTACTATACACACACACACACACACACTCTCTCTCTCTCTCTCTCTCTCTCTCTCTCTCTCTCCTTCCCTCCCTCCCTCCCTCTCTCCCTCACTCTCCCTCTCTCCCTCCCTCCCCTTCCTCCCTCCCTCTCTCTCCCACATAAAACAAAGATCTTTAAAAGCAAAAGTCTTTATATTAACTCAGTTTACTTCTTTATGACTATGGTTCCCACAACCACTTACCTGAGAAAAACCGTTCCCAATCTCATGCAGTTTGTGTCACCCACTCACCTCCCTCTTCATCTAAGCTGTCTGGAGAGTACAGGGTAGCTGTGAAGCTTCATCTCGCTCACACCACATATGGTTACCCCAGAGTTCAATGAAGATGCTGGAGCAGTGACTCCTTCTTTGGTTTTCGCTGAGCCTGACCTTCTGTGAGTGAGCGGTCATGATTCACCTCGCCATTGCACAGATGAAGAATCTGAATTTTTGATAGGTGAAATGGCTTGTGTAAGACAAGCAGGGATTAAATCTTGATCTAAAGCCTCTGCCCCGTGGCTCGTTCCACCATTGGTATTGACTTTTGAATCAATATGATTTGGGGATTAGGCAGTGGAGGAGTAATTGTACCAGTGTTCCCCTCTGCTAGCTTGGAAAATGAAGCGCTGTCCTCACACCTGGGCTCTGTGCTGGAAGAGGTGTGTGTCTTTGCTTCAGTGCCCGCCTGTAACACACTGTGGTCCTTCAGCTGAGGAGCTGCTCCTTTACAACTGCTCTCCTGAGTGAAACGGATCAGCCATTGCTGTCCTGTGAGCAGTAAATGTTTGGGAAGGATTTGTTGCAACATTGTTTCTACTTCTGATTTGTCCAAGATTGGAAAATGATATTCTGGATATTGTGAAACTGCTAGGGTAGCCCTTTTGCAAACATTTAAGGAGCACCTATAATGTGCCTTGGGATTTACTAAGTAGCTGACTTTCTAAACCCTGTCCCTTTAGATCAGGGACACATCCTACTACAACACAGTTGTTAGTCTATTTTCCACCTCTCAGTTTAATTGCTGACTCTTTTCAAAACGTGTACATATGTATACATGTATTTGAATACCATCCTTAGGAATACCATTCACATCCTTTGCTACGATGGCTTGCACTGGCCTGGAGCTTTTCAAATAGGCTATATGCCCTGGCCAGGTAGCCTTAAGGCTCTTCCTTTCTCTACTTCCTGGCAGTGGGATTACAAATACAGGCTCTTCTGCTCACCTTTTTACACTTGTGCTCTGGGGGGCAAACTCAGGGCCTCATTTTCTCAAAGAAGCTGTTCATTGACTAAGCCACCTGCCAGTCCCTGATGGCTCTCGTGTGTTTGTGTGTGTGTGTGTGTGTGTGTGTGTGTGTGTGTGTGTGTGAGAGAGAGAGAGAGAGAGAGAGAGAGACAGACAGACAGACAGACAGACAGAGAGAACATTATGACTTTAAACATTGCTTTTACTAAATGTCTCCTGTGTGTGTGTGTGTGTGTGTGTGTGTGTGAGAGAGAGAGAGAGAGAGAGAGAGAGAGAGGAGAGAGAGAGAAAGGCAGACAGACAGATAGACAGAGAAAGAGAGAACATTTTGACTTTAAACATTGCTTTTACTATTCCTAAACGTCTGCATTTGTGTGTTTATTTACTCAAGGTGAGTGAGCTCCTTGAGCTCGGACACCTGTTCTATATAGGGGAAGAACTATGTGAAGAATCTTAGATAAATAGCCAAGTTTGTAGTCTTTATGAGAAATCTCAAATTATTAAATGGTTAGCAGTAATTGCCGATTGTGTCCTGTATTCAAGAGACCCATGACTCATTGCAGTGATCGAGGACAACTGATGCAAGGAGAAGGGTTGAAGTGAACCAAACCTACCTGGCAGATACCTCCTGGGATTTCGTGTAACCGAGCCATATGGGACGCAGTGGAAACAGATAGCACATGCAGAGCTGCTTATGTTTATGACATGGTTGTGGGATCCTTAAAGACGATTTCTCTAAATCCTTGCATCGTGAGATTATGAAGATTCCCTTAAAAAGTACTTGAACAATTTCTTCCATCACCCTGTTTTCATACATGACTTGGACGTTCCAGTTTTAGTCCAGTTTTAGGATGGTAAACTTAATCTGCGCCTACACAGTCACTTCTTTTTGTGACTGAAAAGCTCTTAATCTACGCAGCCAAAGAATAGATAGATTCAAAAATTGCTAAGAGTGCGGTGGCATGTGCCTGTAATCCCAGCACCTGTGAAGCAGAGGCAGGAGGATCTCTGTGAGTTAAAAGCTAGCCTGGTCTACACAGCAAGTTCCAGGACAGCCAGGGATGTGTAGAGACGCCTTGTCATTCAAAAAATGCAAGAAAAAAAAAAAGCAAAACATTGTTCCCTGAAATAAATTATTGTGTTTCAAATAATGGATCAGCCTTGAGCCCTGCCTTTTTTTATTTTTCTGCTTTCTTTCTCCCCTAGGACTCATTGTCTTTCTACATTTTAGTAAGAGCTGGGGAATCTATTCTCTGATGTATCCCACACATCTAGCCCAGTGTCTGACACGTCATTGGGATTCAGCATTGTGATGTGTGAGTTGTTTAAATGCCTCACTGAGCACCTTGTTCCTTTCCAACAAACTTTAGGAAGAAATTCACCATGTAAGCTCCATAGTTGATGCTGAGGACAAAACTCAATTCGATGTTTGAGTTAAAGCCACAGTAACTATCCAAGGTGAATAAGGAAAAACATGGCGGTGGTATTGTCAGTTTGCAAAAAGTTGTATATATATTTGTATCAATCTACACAGTGAATTGCTGTGGATAAACAAACCCTGTTAAGAATTGTGTCAAGTCTAGGCAGGGAGACAGCTCTGTGGTTTAAGATCCTTTCCTAGAGACACTTGTTTTTCTTAGGGTTCTTGCAGCTCTCTTTGCTGCAGGATGAGTAATCTTTTTTCCCCCTTAATTAGTCGCTTTTGTCAGAGATTTTGTGACAGCAAAAGGAAACAAAACTGGGACAGGGTTCCTTGTCTTTTTTTTTTTAACTCTTAAATTTGAAGTATACATTTAAATATTTTATTTCTGCAGTGCTGGCGGTGAAACTTAGCACCTCTTGCAAGTGAGTTAAGCCTCTCGTCCAGCCGCATCCCCAGTTCCTTGACTGTTTGCGGAGTTTTATATCCTGTCTCGTAAGGGTATTTTGAGGCACATTTTTCTTTTAGTTTAAGATCATGACATCTCCGTGTCTTTCTCTGTTGCTCACAATGCCGCCTTCAGCACAGATGCAACCTTCTCATTTTCCATGTACAATCCCTAAGTGTATACACCCAGTGGTTATGATGTGTGTGCACACAGTAGACTTCAATCTTACTGTGGAATCCAAAATACTGTACACGACTGACTCAACTCCACTTTCCCACCATGATGTGTACACACTTAATCCACACTCTTCTTTTAGGTTGGAATGAATAAGGACAGACTGGTAGCCTTTCTTTAACTTTTCTTTGTTTTACATGATTTTCTTCATAAATGATTGACTAATTCTTTTTTTTTAAATGAGAATACTTATTAAAAGGATGTTTTAGGATTTTGACGGCCTCTCTCTGCCTTTGAAACCAGGTTCTGGGGCCTGGATAGCTGCCTCAGCTGCTCAAAGCATGTAGTCAGGATCACCAGGTGTTTCAGGTCATTCTCACTCCTCAGTCAGCTTAAGGTCATGTGGTGATAGGCCAGACCTTGTCTCTAAAAACAGGCAAGCATGAGTCAGTGTTAATTCGGTGTGCAAATTGGGCAGCAAAGATTGCCAGGCAGTCCTAGCTCATGTGTTTCCTGTACTTTCGCAAGTCCTCTAGTTTTTCTTTCAACCTCACTTACCAAAAAAAAAAAAAAAAAAAAAAGAAAAGAAAAGAAAAAAGAAAAAAGCTGAAAGATAAAACCATTAAAAGATTTAAAAGATCATTAAAGAAAGGGTGAAATCTTTCTGATTGTGGGGCCCTGGCCAGATGCACTGGTTTCATACATTCTATGACCTTAATGGACAAGGAGGCACAGCACGGGCTCACTGTCCTGACCTCAGTTTCACACTTGAGGAAGGCAGGGGGTAGCCCATTATTTCCTGTGTTGGAATGGAAGTCAAGGCTTCCAAAGCAGGAGATTCTAGAGTGTCCATCATGGTGCCTTGCACTGCCTGGGACTACAACAAGTCCTTGGCAGAGCATTGTCAGTTACCATGGCTGAATGTGAACGTGGAGTCTATTCTAAATGGTAGAGTGTTGCTGTGTTTTAGTTTCCAATGCTTTTTTGGATGTTGTGGTTCCTAAGGCAGCATTTATAAGGGCACTTTAACGTTTTGTGTGGGCCGCTTTCACTCCTTGGTTATTCATTTTCCTTTGGCTTGTTTCCTTAGAATACAAGCTAACGGGTTCAGTAAGGTAACGTGCAGAATGGCAGTTGGTATCAGGCGGAACTTGGGAGAAGGCGCAGTGGGTGCAGCCCAGTGATCGGAGAGCTCTCAGGGGACCAAGAGGTTGTCATTCCTGCTCAGAGTGATGCTCGATACAATCTGAGTTCTAAGACGGCTCTCCCTGTGCTAATGAAGAGGCCGACCCCTGCTCATATTTCCAAGAGAAGAGATAATGTTCTAGCATTTGTAAGATCGGAGAAGCAGCTCCATGGAGCTCTGTACTTCACAGATCTTTCTAGTTCCCAGATTGGGCTGATTCCAGGCTGGCATCCAGGATTAGCAGCTTGTTCCCTGGAGAATTTCACCCCTCTACCCATGAGGTCACAGCCCAGATGACACAGCTGAGGAACATTAGAAAGCAGGACCCTTCCCCCAGAGGTCGAGTTGTACCAATGCTTCACAGCGTTTCTCCTCTGGATTCTTTCAAATTTCTCTGGACATTTCATTAGCAGCCAAGGTTGAAGCTATTGACTTAACATTGCTAAACATTGTTTTCCTCTATAGAAGGCGAGGCAGGGGATAGGTCACCGTTGAGATGACGGGACTGAGGACACGGATCATTAGGGAGAGCGAGTGTTTTGCACTTTGAAGCAGCAGCGCTCATGTAGAAAGCTGGGCCTGGCTCTATGTGCCTGAAACCTCAACATGAAGGTAGAGAAGGTTTTCCAGCCAGGCTAGCTGAAGCAGCAGATTTCTGGGTCGCTGAGAGACCCTGGCTCGAGACATTTGACAGAGTGTGTTAGAGGATGTTAGAGTGTGTTCTTCATATGTGGACCTGTGTATATGAGGCACAGCCACAGAGTAAGCAAAGGGAGTTATTATTTTGAGAATATAGCATTGGAGCATGATTTTGGCACTTGGACACGATGCCCTGGCAGTCATAACCATGCAGCCTATCAGAGCTGCTCTCTTAGCTTCATTTCTGTGCTGGGGCAAAATAGTCTGACAACAACCAACCTATCAGGCAAAAGTCTCTAAGGCGCGAGTTCCAGGTTACACCGCCTCATTAGGGAGTTGAGCAGCTGGCTACATCCACGTTCAAGAGCAGAGAGGAGTGAATGAATGCACGCAGGGTGGTTCTCACCTGGAGTCCCTTCCTTTCCTTTCCTTTCCTTCAATTTTTTTTATTTGTTCATCTTGCGTTTCATGTTGTTTATGCTCCTATTCAGGGGCCAACCTATAGAGTGCCAAGTCACCGTCCATGAGACTTTTCCTGCCTTGCTTAATGCAATTAAGAAAAATCCCTTCTGGGAATGCCTTAAGGCTAACCTGATCTGGACAGTCCTTTCCTGAGACTTTTACTCAGGTGACTTAAAGGTTGTGTCAAGTTCATTGAGCCCAGGACCACAGCTGTTGTCTACTCTTGCTGGTTTCTTTTGGTGAATGGAAGCTGGCCTTGAGAATTTAGCCCAGGCTGCTTTTGGAGGTGCAGCAGCATTTACTGGTAGGTCATCAGAATATCATGCACATGATATTCTAACTCGCTTTTCAGATTGACTGCAGAGTGTGACTGAGGTGACCTCTTCTTGTACCAAGGTTGTCTCATAAAGTGATTATGATTTAAGGAGGATGTGGATTTATCCAGTTACTTAACATTCTGCAAGTGAGATCTGTCAGATGTGTGGGTGTGATAACAAGCGAGGCTCAGGCCTTGGCCTGTAGGGTAGGAAAGGAACGTACTTGGGAGCTGTAATACAAATGAACAAGTGTTTTGTCAGAGGTGGTAGAGATCTTAATGCTAAGTGGAGGATAACTAAGTTTGAGAGAGTTGGGTGGCCCAGGTTGGGGAAGGTTTTACTGGCAGAGGAGGTCATAATTTTAAAGAGACTTTGAGACATCTGGCTCTGCTCATAAACTTGAAGGAGTAGTAGTTTATTATGTTTAGAGTGCACGTGTATGGTGGGAAGTGGCAGTAGGAGATAGGACAGGAAATAATGAGGTTAGAGCTGCCAGCAGGGCTGCAGTTGTGGAAGGCCTTTGGGAAATGGTCAAAGACACTGGTACTGATAGCTACTGAAGGTTTACAGCACTAGAGTGACATGGTTAGACTTGTACTTTTCGAGATCTCACCAGTCTTGCAGCCAAGCGAAAGATCAGAGATGAGGGCACTAATTAGGGTGTTATGAAAACAAATGTTCAGAGGACAGCATTTCGATGAAGGCAGTGGCTGCAGAGACTTGGAGAGGTGGACCATAACAGGGAGAGGAAGATGGGGAACTGATAGGCATTAGCCTCAGGCCTGGCATTCGTTTGATATGGAGACCCAGGGTGGCTGCTTTTCCACGTCCTGTGCTCTCTTTAAAATAGTTTGCTGACTGTTTTTTGCACAGTAATATCCTTTCTCCACATCCTGCTAGACTGTCCCGGGATGCTCAGAATTTTATTTAGTTATGTATTTTTTTGGGAAATTGCCCCGTGGAATCATTGAACATGTGTTACGTATTTATTTCTCTGTCATCCTCACTTTTCTGGCTGAGCCTTTTGCCCTCTTAATTGTCTGTACTATACACAGGAATATCTAGATATTTGGCAGTATTTCAAATAAACACATGTATATTAAAGTATGGGTCTTTCTCTAGCACTGGAGGTATCTATTTTATTGATTAAATTTTTATGTATTTCTTTTGTGCAGAGGGTGTGTGTGTGTGTGTGTGTGTGTGTGTGTGTGTGTGTGTATTTATAGGAGCCACAGCATGGATGTGGACACAAGAGGACAACTTGTAGGAATAAGTTCTGTCTTTCTACTACAGAGTCCCAGGAGTGTAACTTAAGCCATTAGACTTGGTGAAAAGCATCTTTATCTGACGGAGAGGGTTTTTAACGCATAGTGTAAGATTTGTACTCCATGTAATAAAATAGTCCTCAACAGTAGTAGTTGGGCACCTTTTTGAGGAGAACTGATAAGATAATCAGTCCAATCTTTTTTTTTCCTCTTCTTTGTGGGTCAAAACAGTAATATCTCGATCCTCCACAAGCAGTCTGCGAATTAAATGCTAAGGTTTCTTGCCCTAATGTGGTTACTGTTATTGTCAACATTGAGTGCAATGTTCCTCATCACGTTAGTCACACAGGACCCAGAGGACTAAACAGATTGCTTGTAATAAGACATGTCCTTGTCCCATTTGTCATGTAGAGATTACAGGATGAAAGGGCTCCTAGGGCCTCTCGTGACACAAATAAACTGATAGATGGCCCGCGGTGTTCGGGTAGATGTATAGCGTCTGTGGCTGGAGACCGTTGACTATTTTAGCATCAATTTCAGAAAGCACAGAGCTTGCAGCCAACTGTAGCCTCACTGAGATGAGAATTGCATTCCTCTCCATCAGCAGTTCTGATGTCTGCACCCCAGTGCCCTAGAAATGGGTCTCTTGTGGGGTTTATCGTTGGCATGCATCTCCTCAAGCAGTCTAACTGCATAACCAGGTGGGAGAGACTCTGGGATTGTTCTGAAGACTTCCACAGTCGTATCTCAGAGTCCATTCATGAACGCTCCCAACTGGCAATTCATACTCATTGACAAAAGATTTCTGGTTGTAGGGTTTTTTTTTTTCCAATAAATGCACAGCCTACCCCCCTGCCTTGTATATAAAATTAAGAACTGAAGGGCTTGGTGAGGTGCCTCAGTGGTTAAGAGTACTTGGCAGTGCCCAGGGAATGCAAGTTCACTTTTCTGCACCCACATCTGGCGGCTGAAAATGTCCTAGAATTCGCTCTAGGGGGTCTGAAGCTTCCCTCTTTCAGTCCCCACAGACAGGCACATGCCGGCACACATTTCTTTTTAACTTGTTTTAAAGAATTCAGTGGATTAGTGAAAGCTCTTGGAAACACTGAATAGCCCAGATACTGGACTTTTAGGACCATTTATACAAAAGATTTCAATGGCCTAGCACCCTGGTAGACTTGGTAAGATGTAAGACAACTGGGTCCTTGAGAGTTAGTGTCTCAGGAGTAGCCGTGGTCATAATCCACGAGGTAATCCACTGATCCGAAGTGCAGTACACCTCCCAGGCAGAGATTTTTAATAAGGGTTTGGTTCCCTTTTCAATTGGTCTCAACCATGGGACTCTAACATTTTTGTGTTTCCTAACTAAACAGCAGATCATACAGATCTGTCTTGCACTGCAGGCTGATGGGATGAAGCTGAATTCCTTCAGTTTCCAGAGAAATGTATGTGGTGATTAGCAAGTAGTATCCTTCCTATCTAATCAATCTAATCTATCTATCTATCTATCTATCTATCTATCTATCTATCTATCTATCTATCTATCTTCCTTCCTTCCTTCCTTCCTTCCTTCTCTTCTTCCTCTTCCTCTTCCTCCTCCTCCTCTTCCTCTTCCTCCTCCTCCTCCTTTTTTGTTTCAATAAACACTCTCATTTAAATAAGCCAGTTCCTAAGTTATCTTTGAGCGAACTCCATGGGTCAGTTGTATAATACCTGGTGGGTTTGGTGGCCCTCCAGCAGCTGGGAACTTGTGCGAGCTCCAGTGTTCCCCTGAAGTCTTCGTTTTGTCACTATGGAGAGATGATCCCTGACGCTGCTCCTAAATGAGACTTATTTCTGCAATTAAGTGCTTGATTCACTTGCTAGATACTAGAGTTGGTTTCATAGAGCACACCTAACCACTTCCTAGAGCACCCTCTCCTGCCTCCCAGGGTAACCTCCTTTGTCCCTTTGATGTGGTGATGATCCTCTCTCCCTCTAATGGGGCACCTTTTCCCTGTCACTCAGTCCCTCCACTGCTTCTGAGTATCCTCTTCTCAGTTCTCAGTGCTCTTGCTTCCTCTCACAGAGCAGCCTCTCCTTCCTGCAAAGCGCATCCTCCTTCTCACAGAGCATCCTGTCAGCCTCACGGAGCACCCTCCCTCACCTCAGGGATGCTCTCTCTCATCCCACAGAGCTCCTTCTCCTCCTCACAGAGTGAATGCCTTATCCCCACCACAGAGCGTCCTCTCTCTCTCACACAGAGCATGCTCTCTCACTTCAGAGAGCTTCCTCTCCACCTGACATAGTACCCTCTTTTACCTCAAGGAGTGCCCCAGTACACCTAAGAGTACTACTCTCTTTTACCTCAGACAGCACTCTCTTCCACTTCATAGAGCACCCTTCTCCACCCCACAGAGTGCCCTCTTTTACCAAAAGAACTTCCTGTCTACCCCATAGAGTACCCCTCTGCTATATCATAGAGTACCATTTTCTCATCTCACAGAGCACCCTCTCTTACCTCACAGAACCCTCTCTCCTACCTCCCTGTGCACCCTTTTCTGTCTTCTGAGGCTTTTTGACTTTGATGTATAACATGTATTTTGCATATGACTAAATCAATTAGTGACTAACCTTTTGAATGCTAAAAGCTTTGAGAGTTGCAGTTTGGAGAAAGGGTTTGATTGATCTGGTTCTTGCTCCTCTCTGCAGTTCAAGCCAGAATTCACCTTACTTTCCCTATACATTTTATTTTTCCGTTTGTATGTGTCTGTGTGCATGTAAGTGTCCATGTCCTGGTAGTGATTCAACTTCCTTCCTTGCTTCCGTCACAGTAAGGCTCCTGTGGACCAAACTCAGGAGGACATCATAGACTTGGCCTCACATGCCCTGACCATTGAATCTTTTTATCTGCCCTTTATCACACTTTTTTGATAGTGTCCTCCTCGAAGCAAGGTAATTTAGACTGAATATCCTTTATTTTGTTCATTTTTATTTATAATAATATTACATATATTCCACTGTACTTATAGGGCATAGAACATAACCCAAATTAGAAATCATTGAAGAATGAGACTATAAGCCTTAGTGGACCGTCTTCTAGACACTTGTGTACATTAAGAATGCTGTGTCCTTGGAAAGGAGAAATTCCATCCCAGGACATATAGATAAAGGAGGATTATGTGTGAGAGAGAGTGAAAGCGATGGCATGGCCGGTGGGACAACTGAATTGCTACTCTTAGCTTTAAACAATATGGTGCCTGGAGTATCTTACAGGAAACAGCAGGATAGATGTGTGTTGCTGGTGGTGATTGACAAGCATGGCCGGTTGAGATAGAATATGGGGAGTATGATCAAGGAGAGCAGGGAAGGAGAGAATTTAGAATTCTTTTCCCATAGTGGTTCTCAGTTGAGGAAGCCCTAAAGTAGGGGGTGGCTCATTGACTAAGGACCTAATCAATACCAGGAAGTTTTCCCTGTGGCCAGGTTCTTTTTGTAAAGGCTGTAGCAGATAAAAGAGGAGGTGATTCTCGAAGGCTGCTGACTGATTTGTAGGATGAGAAACAGAAAGTGGGCAGATCCCAGGGGAGAATTGCCCACAAACCAGTGGCCAGCTCTCATAGAACAGCAGTGTTATTTAAGAAATGGTTGTTTCAGTTTGTATCTTAAGAAGAATCAGTGCCCACATTTATGATCCAAACTAATCTCTGAGAAGGGAGAAAACACCTACTTTTTAGCTGACACTTTGGTAGGCAAGTTGGGAGTGTAGCTGCCCCAGAAAGAATCTACATCACGAATGGGCTTTTCGAGGTCTCTCTGGCCTATGGTAGGGAAGTGAATGCAGTGCTTTGTGGGAGGTAGAATTTCTTCCTTTGGACAACCTAGAGCTTTCAGTTGGGTCCAACTCACATCGCTCATGAACCCAGGGGAGCAGTACCTTCTTTAACTGAGAAGAACATCAGTTGCATATTAGCCTTCATACTAATTTACCTTGTGTCTATGTCTTTGAGCCAGTGTTTTATCCCTGTATAGTCACTGATGTAAAGTCATCGTGTCTCTCTACTAATTCCTCCAGTACCCCGTAGGATAATTCTAACTACAGGCGTAAAAAGATAGGCCATCCTGAGTGAGTTTGGTCCTCACAACAGTACTTAAAATCAAAAGCAAGACGCTGGGCATGGGGATTAACACCTGTAATTCTTGTGTTGGGAGTGTGGAGACGACAATCATTGTGGGCCGCTGTTCAGCCAGTCTAACCTATTGGTGAGCTCCAGGCCCATGAGAGACCCTGTCTCAAAAGAAGGCACAGGGTGCTTGGAAAAATAGCATTAAAAATTGACTGAGAGCCTCTACATGCATTCACATGGCCATATCCCTACAAATGCACAGGGACACCGTGTACGTAGGGGTCCTACGTTTTGCCTCAAGTTGCTTTTCAACTTGATAGGATCAAGATATTTACCGAGTAGAGTGTCATGGTGATTCCGAAAAGCATGAGGCAGGCCACGGGGTTTCCTTTCGCTGTGTCCCAGCTTGCTCTTGGGATCTGCTGACTGCTAGGGGTGCGTGTGCTGCTCTTTCAGTATGTGCTTGTGGGTACACCGTCCTGTGTGCCAGCTTTCGCAGTTTCTTGGCACCGTTGTCTCTACAACAATCTCTGGTCTCTCTAGTACAGACTGGTAGAACTTGAGCATGTGCTTCCAGAACAACGGAGGCAGCATTCTGCCCTTTCCTCTCCTTGGCAGCACAGTCTTACCCCAGTGATCCGGAGAGCTCTGATCACAATGATGAACAATGAACTCTGAATGAGCTGCAAGTCCTGAGTCTGAGTGAACTGAGGCGTTAAACCCTGACAGCCGCTGTTCTCAACCTGTGGGTCACGACCCCTGTGGAAGGGTCCAATGACCCTTTCACTGGGGTCGCCTAAGCCTGTCGGAAAAATGGAGATACTTACAGTATGACTCATAACCATAACCAAATTATAGTTATAAGGTAGCAGTGAAATCAATTTTATGGCTGAGGGGAGGGTTCACCACAATGTGAGGAGCTGTATTAGAGGGTCACAGCATAAGGAAGGTTGAGGACGGCTCCCTTACAGTGATCCTTGAGTAAACACCATCATCCACAGTAAAGGACAGAAGGAAAGGTCAAGCCACATGCTTTGGACCAAGAACCTCTTTCTAACACCCGCCTCACCATTATGACTGTGTTGGCACTGTGGTTTGTACTGCCACCAGGGACCATGTGGAAGTCCACGGTCTGTGCTGTTACCTGAAACCGTGTGGAAGTCCACGATCGCTTCCTGTTGGCTGTAACAGGCAAGGAATCTACTTTTACATTAGGTTCAATGACTGCAGATTCCCAGTTGAGAAGGAGCAACCTAGAATGCTTTGGAGACAGCCCCGCTCCTCCCACAAAGTAGCAGCCTAGACTGGAAACCGTGAAGGAACTTGAGGTGCAGCTCTCCACAGCTCATGGCTTTTGGTGGAGATTGGGATGAAGAAAAGACTCAATTTTCTTTCAGAGCCCGGCTACTAGGACTGCTCCAGTATGGATGTAGGCAACATAAACTGGACTTGTGGGTCCACTGGAGGAGTGGGGAGTAAGTTTGATAGGAATGCGTGATGTGAAAGTCCCAAGTAATCAATAAAAATAAGAAAATATGAATTAGCAGTTCGTGGTTATGGTGTGCATGTGATTTTAACACGTAGTAAGGCTCTATCACCATTAACTGCCAGCAGGGCCCACCATTCTGTCTATCCAGTCATTAAAGGTGTTTTAGTCCCCCGAGAGCTTTGATGGGTGGGTGGCTGAAGGTGAGAGAGATTTGTTAAGGTGTCCTTGCCTTTGCTTACCTCAGTGTGACAGAATGAGAGGACAATCACGAACGGTGGTGGGCCTGTGTCCAAGATAGAGGACACATTTTAATTATTAAAAGGTTCTGCTGGTTTCCCGTACTTTAAATCCCCATTCCTTTCCCATTCTGCCTCTGAGGAGAAGTGAGGGCTGTGGGCTAGAGGAGAGGGTGGAGAGAATGGTGGAGAAAGGAAAAGTAGCCACCCGATGTGTGCTGGGAACCCACTCCAGCATTTAATTAAAGCCCACAGCCTCTGTCAGGCAGAAACACTCCTCCTGGTGAGAGAGGCAGAGAGCCTTGTCACTGTCTCTGGAATTATTTGTATAATTCAGCAGCTGTTTTCCTCAGATGCTTACCACACGGGGCTGGGTTATAAAGACGTACGAGTGGAATCGCCAAGGTTCAGACACTTGTGTTCACTGCTCAGCCGAGAACCACTTAAGGCTGTTCTTGTACAAATGCATTAGATTACAGCTAAGCAGCTTATGGACATAAAAACGCATTAGAACTTTACGGCACTCTATAAATTATAGTTTTTGCAGCATTCGCAGCCACAATGCTAGGTAATTACATTCATTAATCTACTACTAAGAGCACATAAAGTTGCCTCCCAAACCGTACTGTACGTGTCAGTGCTCAGCTGGAAGGGGGGCACCCCCTGTTTTTCCCATATCCCCCTGCTCCATTAAATCAGATGCAGGGTTCCGGGGTTCCCCGGTGGAGTCCCACAGCCCCACTGTGGCACGTATACGTGTGTGTTTGTGGGTATAAGTGTTGCCGTCAGGCTCTGAGAGGCCACCATGCATGTAATTTTTTTCCCTTTTCATGTTACATCGTGACTATCGTATGTAGTCATTTTGGAAACGGGCAGATGTCTTACTGGGGAAGCCAGCAGGGATAAACCTGTTCAGGGGAGTAATGATGGATCAGCAGCCACAGCTCCCTCAGGTCCTCTTCTCGCCTCTCTTGGAGATACTTAACAGGGTGGCCTTTTATATTTCTGTCCTATGAAGAAGGCAAACCGTTAATCTCCTCTATTCCAAATTTCCCAGAAGTTCTCCATCCTCCCATTCCATGGGAGAGGATGCCTTTTGCCTCTGTGCCTTACCCACCAACCACCCACCTTCCTGTTTGTCTCGTGAATTTTTTTTTCTTGTTTTAGTGTCCCATAAATCACAGAAGATTTAAGGAGACATGAAGACACACTGGAAATTTATATGGTCTGGGCACTTGAAAGGGATTTTAAAAGGTATTATGTTTGCATTATTTCAAGTTAAATAAGCCCGACGATTTGCTTATCTTTAACAGCAAACAAGCAAACAGAGTAGCCATCTGGAAACAGTGAGCTGTAAACCCCAGGGCTTAGACAGTCCTCCAGGTTTCTTTTTTTTTTCTTTCTTTTTTTTTTTCTTTTTTCTTTTCGGAGCTGGGGACCGAACCCAGGGCCTTGCGCTTGCTAGGCAAGCGCTCTACCACTGAGCTAAATCCCCAACCCCCGTCCTCCAGGTTTCTGATCCCCTCTCACGTTTGTCAGCGTGCAGTCCTCAGCCTGCCCACAAGGCCTTGGAAAAGGTAATTGTTACCAATGGCTTCGGGGAGAGTGTGTGGCTCCCTTAATAGAGTGCTTTCCTGACATGAAATAAAGGCCTGGATTCCATTCCCAGCAACCCATAAAGCAAATGTGGCAGTGCAAGCCAGGATTGCCAGCACCATCACGGAGGTCCTGGCTGGAAGATCAGAAGTTCAAGTTCACTGCTTCATGTATTGTGTGCTCCTGAACCGGATGGACTAAACAAGACCCTGCTGTCCCCCACACCCTCTAGTCTTTAAAAAGAAAGCAACATAACTTTGATCTTGCCAGACATTGTGTCAGTTTATACTTATCTTGTCTAACAGAGGTGACTAGGGTCCCTCAAGGCCACAAAGCTACAGGTGGCAAAGACAGTCCACATACCCGGGTGAAGTACATAAGAGCACTAGCTTGGGGCAGGGCCAGATTGGGTACAGACACAGAGGGAGGGCGTGGGAAGGGGACCCTGAAGGGAGGCTCTCAGCCTCCTTGGGATGGCTTATTGATGTGGGATGCTTTTTGAAACTTACCCCCTCTGTGACTGGGACCTTTAGAAGTTATGGGTCTGTGTAGATCAAGAAGCTTCCAGCTTACGGATGGAGACCCAAGTGCTCTTCTTCAGGCAGGGTAACACTGTTGTTAAGGAAAGGAATCCTATCTGGGGCCATCCCTTAGCATCCTCAAGGGTGTCAGGTTCGATGATGCTTGGGAAGGAAGTGACTACTCAGCCTCAGTAGGGTGGGGAGGGCATAAGAGAATCGCAGGATGCCGTAGGCTCAGCATCTCGATTCAGCCTAGTTCCCCCAACCTCCGAGGGACAACACAACTGTCACTTTGGATTAGAAACCAACAGAGCCCGTTGGCCATCAGGGATGGGTTACGGCAGGGCTCATGTCATCTGCAGGATGAGATGTCCTAGCGACAAAGCAGAAACTGGACATGAATGTAGAAAGCCTCCATGTCAAGTGCAGCTTAATCCACAGGCTCAGAAACCCAGACTGATCTTCTGAGCATCCGTTGCCGGTGCTCACGTGCATACCCACCGAGCCTCACACAGCGGGTCTGGCCTTTATCGTCACTTTGGCATCGATGTGAGCTGTAACAGCTGTCCTGCGTATCGACTCCCCTCCCGATTACGCATGTGTGCGAAGCTGCAGTCCTGGCAGTGAGCGGTTGCCTTTCTGAATGGGGGATTGGGATTTCACCTTTATTAATGTAGTTGGCTGAGTTTTCAGGGGCATTGATGCATCCTCTGGGGGTGGGAACAGGTTGATTACCCAGCATCCTGATGACATTGTCCAGCCCTCCCTCCACCTGGGACCTAGGACTGGTTTCATGGCACAGGCTTCCTTGGGAAAACAGGCTGAAATTCTGTACAGTCTGTGAGTCCAGTTTTGCATATGTATGTAGCCCTTTGAGGATGTATTGATAGACTTAAGGGATGGGGAATGGTGTCTGTGCATGACAACGCCAACCTCTGATTAAGTTCTCAGCGGTCAGCTTTTTCCGATGTGTTCTCCAAAAATGACACTCCATGCTTTTAGCAACTCTTGGTGGCTCCTATTTTTGCGCAGCACTCAGTTTCTCGAGCCAGACATCCCTGTTTCCTATTAGGTAAACACAGGAAGAGCATAGATTATGAGTTAAAGGTATTGACAGCATTTCAAGTGGTATCAGACAACATTTAATTCAGTTTAATTTCGTGATAAATCTGGAGTTTAATCCTCTGGTTACCCTGTAATCATGTCTATATTGATCTCTTCTGAATGAGTGCCTGCAGTTTAATAAACTTTGCCATTAACCCACGCCTCTGATGGGAGAGATTGATTCCGTGATCAAATCTGATAGAATCAATAGGTATCTTAAATATCACAAACTCTATCTGGAGGAAGCCTTAGTAGAGACACAAACCTTCAGCTTGTGTCAGGAACCAGGGAGACAGTCTGGTCCTCTGTGTGGGAACGAATAGCTTTAGAGTCAGCACATGATAGTCTCAAGCAGGCTGGTCCTGCAGTTCCACCAGCAAGCCATTTTTTACAAACTAGAAGGGTGGTCCATCTATCATAGTGGCAGAGCCTGCTTTCTTTTCATTGCAGAGATTCCTCAAGGAGTTGATAACTTGTGGGTTTGGGGTCACTGGAAGCATCTTCAGTAGTTAGACTTTTTTTCCCCAATGCAAACATGTGATTCCATTTCATTTTTACTCATTCGATGTTAAAGGAAGAAAATCCTATATGGATAAGCCCCGGGGTAGCCAGGAAACAAGTCCCAGATTGGGACTGTGCAAAGAAGCTTGAAGAATTGTTGGACTTTCTATGAAGCTTCTCTGTGTCTCATTTAGTGGTAGGACATTAACAATGTGTGCTAATTGGGTGGAGGAGTCGACATTTGCACCTTTGTGTATTCATAGAGCTGTAGTCTCCATTAATATTTTCCACATCTCATCATGACAATGTTCGAGGCTGTGTGTCAAGTTTATATAGCTGTTTTATTTTCAAGACTAGAAGTGCTTAATTCTCTGGTAGATTTCACCTGTGGGATAAAATATCAGTTTTGGAGCAAATTCAAAGCCTTTCCTTTCGTTTAGATTTTTTTTTTAATTGCTGACTTGAGTTAGAAGAGTTCAGGTGCTTGACATAAGAGGCATAGCCTTTTTGTAAGTGCCTGTGGGGAGGGAAATAGAGGTTCGCAGAATATTTGTACGGTGCCGTAATCCTGATCTAGACGCATACTTTTTTTTTTGCAAGCAAAACTCCATAAATCCAAAATGTACAAGTAAGTTCATAATGGTCCAGAACTTGGGGATGAACATAGGATATAAACCATGGTTGCTTCTAGAGGAGTTGCCAGTCACTCTGCGTCAGGGTGTAAACTGTGGGGGACTTCTGGTTGTGTTGCCCACTACTCTTTGAGTAGTTGTTTGATTTCCGAGCTTCAGCTTCTTCCGTTATAAAATGACAATGATAGTGTGCGCTGTATAAAGTTACTAGGCTATTCGGTGACAGGCATAAAAATGTTACTGGTTATGAAAAATCACTTATAGTCTTTGCTTTATATTTAGAGATGGCTCGACTCTGTAAATCCTTACCCATAACTCAAGTTATAGCACAATTAAGATAAAGACCTACGGAGTGTGCACCTAGAGAAGAGAAATTTCAGTTGCTCAAACGGCTGGGAAACGCCACCTGGAAGAAATCCTGAATTCATGAGTGGCAGCCTGTGTTGAGCATTTTTCTCTGTGGTAGTTTTTCAAGGTAATAACATTCGGGGATTTTAAGAGCATGAGCGAGCCTCTGACGAAGGACCCTTGATTTATAGGTATGAAATACATTGCTCTCTCTCGAGAAGCCAATTAAAATGTATGTGAGAAATTATGCAATAATAGTTCACGGGAGTGGGAGCCGTCGGCACATCCATCCTCCTCTGCACCCCTCCACTGTGCATCTCTCCTGGCAATAGTTCTGGAAGGTTGGAAGCTACAGAAATTACTTAATCGCCAGACCAATGTGGCAGTCAGGACCCATTGTCACTTGACTGGATTTGGACACTAGGAGGAACCACTAAGCGTTTCTTCGAGGGAGTTTCTAGATTGGGTTAAGTGAGATGGGAAGACCCAGCCTTGGTATGAGAGGAACCGCGCCATGGGCAGAGTCCTGTTCTGTATCAGGGGAAGATAGGAGGCCGAGCCACGGTGTCCGTCTTTGTTTTCCTGTTAATGGATGCAGTGTTGTGACAGACTGCTTCCCAGTCCTGCTGCCATAATGGATTGTACTCTCAAACCATGAGTCACAGTGGACCATTTCTTCCTATAGTGGTTTGCTGGTTGTCGTCGTTGTTATTGGTCACAGCACCAAGATTAATTCTATATAAACCTTACAGAGTCACTTGGAAAGTCTCAGCCAAGAGGAGGACTTTGCTGTGTCTAGACAATTCGTAGTTCGCTATTGCAAACTTTATTTATAGCCCCATTCTCCTAGCCAGACTTTTGTCTTTTTGATAATACCCATCCTAGCAGGTGTAGGGTGAACTCTTACTGTAATTTGCATCTCCCTGATGGCTAATGTTACGGAGTACCTTCTCAGGGATCTGGTTGGCATCCAGATGTCTTTGAAAACAAGTACGTCTTCCCAGACTCTCTATAACAGAACACATGGGCTTAGGGGATGTAGCTTATCTGTGCCCAGCAGGCATAGAACCCTCAGTTCCTTTCCCAGTACCTCATAAACCAGGTGTGGAGGCACATGCCGACTGTCCTAGCATCCGGCAGGTGGAGGTAGAAGGATCACTTTGAGGCGTGAGGGTTAGTTTAAAGTCATCTTCAACTACATTGTGAGTTTAAGGCTGGTCCTGCAACCCATGAGACAGACTCTGTCCTCAAACTAAAATAATGCACTCGAATCAAACAACGGAGGAAACTTTTGGGAGTGTCTACGGGCCTAGCAGTTGTGCTTTACCTTACTGGATTAGCTTGGAGTGTGCAAAAACCCAACGAGAATCTCAGGATTCTGCTTGCTCCTGTGAGGTGGGAAGCCTGGCTTTGCCGTCTGAGGTGTTCCCTTGTTCCCCTGGCTTGCCCTCATCTCCTTTGTGTGTGGCTCCTTTGGCCCTTTGTATACACCCTTGCCCTTAAGCCCTCACTGATGAGATTTTCTGCCCTTGGTCATGCTGCTCTCCGTTGGCAGAGTGCTGCTTGTTACCGAGGAGTTTCTTTTTTTCTTTAAGGTTTCCTTTCCGTCATGCTGTATTTCTCAGATTATCTGGAGGGACTGTAATCCAATTTTAGGAATCCTTCAGGGCTGAGAGCCTAAACTGTTTTAAGCAATAGCATCTGGTTGCCAGGGACTCAAGCACTTTGAGTGTGTTAAGGGCTAAAGGCAGCCAAGTCTCCATTATCTATAGAAAGGAGAGACTGCTTGTGTTTTTATTTCACAGTGGAAAAAGAAAAAATCTCACTGAAACTGGTAGTTGTGTTCTCATCTTGTAACTAAGCTTAGGGGAGGTGCTTGGTGTTGGCCTTTGTGTCTTTTTCTTTCCCTCGCTTCCCCCTTCTCTCTGTGTCTGTGTCTGTGTCTGTGTCTGTGTCTGTGTCTGTGTCTGTGTCTGTGTCTGTGTCTGTGTCTGTGTCTGTGTCTGTGTCTGTGTCTGTGTCTGTGTCTGTGTCTGTGTCTGTGTCTGTCTCTCTCTCTCTCTCTCTGTCTCTCTCTCCCCCTCCCTCCCTCCCTCCCTCCCTCCCGCCCTCCCTCCCTTTCTCTCCCCTTACCTCCCTTCCTCCTCCCCTCCCTCCCCTTTCCCTTCTTCCTCTCCCTGTCTAGCTCATCTCACAGTCCTCCGTAACTTTCCCCTCTGACAGTACCACACCTTGAACCCGTGACTTTTATTGATTGACCATGGCCACTCTTTCCATTGTTTCTCATTTCAGCAATCTATAGCGCGTCTGTTTCTTTGTGATTGTAGGCTGCATTCTTCCAACGATGCTGGAGTTCAGTAGTTGTTCTGCTGTCTCTTTGCTCTTTAGAAACCTGAAATTAACTGTTCACGTTGTTTACCAAGTTAAAAAAAAAGTGTAGTTGATTTGTGTTGCTTTTGAGAATTGCTAATGTATCCCATGTGCAAACTTTAACCAAAATGTTATTTTGCAAATACTTTCCCATAATATGGCACATCTTTCCACTGTGTACACATTGATGGTATACGTGTATGTGTGGGATGGTGATATGTCTTCAACAGAGTGGGGCCTATGGAGGCCAGAACAGGATATGGTGTCTCCTAGTGCTCGAATTGGAAGTGGTTGTGAACCATTAAGTATGGATGTTTGGAACCAAACTGAACCCTCCAGAAGAGCAGTGTATACTCTTAACCCCCGAGCAAACTTTTCAACCTTCACAGTGTCCTTTGAAGATCAGAAGCTTTAATTTTTGACTTGTCAATTTTTCTTTTTATGGATGGTGGTGATTTTGGTACCACACCAGAGAAATCTTTGCCTAGCCTGAGTTTCTAGGAATTTTTGTATTCTGTTTACCTTGAGGATAATTTTTTTTGGAGCTGAGGACCGAACCCAGGGCCTTGCGCTTGCTAGGCAAGTGCTCTACCACTGAGCTAAATTCCCAACCCCTGAGGATAATTTTAATTTTTAGTTTTATAATATATTCGGAAGTAATTTTTTTCAATCAGCTCAAGTTACGAATTGCAATTATTGCCCCAGTTTACGTATTACCCTTTGCTAAAGGGGCTGTTGTTGAGCTGTAGAGATGGCTTTGTAGTTCCAGGACCTGTTTGGCTGAGCGTTCATGTTGGATGGCCTGCCATGCTAGTTCTGGGGCATCCAGTGTCCTCTTCTGGCCTTGCAAGGCACTGTACAAATATGGTACCCACTCATTCATACATACATACGTACATACATAAAAAGAGAACATAAAAAGAAGACTTGAATCCAGAATAATGTTTGTGTTCTTATTTAAAACCAGCTGGTGATGTACATGGATGTCCTTTTCGATCTTCTTCCTGCTTTATTGATCCTTGTGTTTAGCCTTATGTCCAGCTAGGGAGTTCACTTTTTATTCTGTGTGAAAGGTGCCAGTACAGAACATCCTGCCCAGTCCTCAGGTATCCCTCAATAAATATTCATCGATTTCTCTCCTGCTGTGATTAAGCAGCTTTGGTTTGAGAATCTTGTTTGACATATGGCACATGTCAAACATATTGAATTGGGAGTAAAGGAAGTGGTGTGTGTGTGTGTGTGTGTGTGTGTGTGTGTGTGTGTGTGTTTGTGTGTGTGTGTGTGTGTCCGTCCATCCATTCGTATGTCTGTCTGTCTGGTGAATCTGAACATGAATGCACATACATGTGCATGTATGTGCCTCTAAAGGCCAGAAATCGACATCAGCGTCTTCTTTGATTACATGGATGTATTACACACTGAAGCAGGGTATTCTCACTACAGTCTAGATCTGTGGATTCATCTAGTTCAGCTACTCACTTCATATCCAGAGACCCCATCTCTGTCACCCCAGTGCTGGGATTACGGTGAACTGGCATCTCTGCCCGGCATTTCTGTTGGTGCTAGGGATGTGAACTGCAGCTCTCATGCTACCCCATCAGGAGTTTTTTCACAGCTCCCTCTCTTGATTTGTTTGAAAGATGGGAATATTTAAATCTAACACATATCTGCAGAGAAACTCATGTAGACACCGAAGTCCCAATGCTTCTCAAGTATTGAGAATACATGTGTGTGCCACTGTACCTGACTGAGATAAATTTTTAAATGACACACTGGATATTGATATTTTTTTTATAATACTCCATTCACTATATAGTGGGGGCTCTGAGAGTCTGTTCATTAATTTTTTTCCATTTAAAAATCTAAATTGAAGACTAATATAAATACAATCACATAGAATTTTGGGAGCAGTGGACTTTAATAAAAACACCTTTTCACTTATCTCTTTAGACCTTTGCAGCTCGTTTGCACGGGGGCTTTGATGGAATGAATAGTTGCTGAAGCCATTCAGAAAATAAGTACAATGCCTCGTAGTAAACCAACCAAAGGCCCACCAGAGTTAAATAATGGTAGATACACATTCATGCGATGACTAGAAGAACGTATCTTATTTTACCCCAACTTCTTTGTTAGCTATTTCACTTAGGTGTAATTGTCACCTTAGCCCAGCCTTGGGTCACCAGAGAGAAACTTTCATCAGGGAATTTTCTAGATCAGATTGTCCCCTACGCACAATGTGGTGAGTCTTGAGTCTTAATTGATGTAGGGCGTCCCAGCCCAGTGTGGGTGGCTCTGTACCTAGGCTGTTTCCGGAAACCGGCTAAGCATGACCTTGTGATTTCTCCAGCAAGCATCATTCATTCTTCCGTGGTTCCTTGAGTCCCTGCCTTGACTTCCCACAATGGTAGACTGTCCTCTGGAAGTTTAGTCAAATAACTCTCACCCTCCCAGTTTCTTTCAGTCATAGTGTATGTCACAGCAGCAGAAAGGAACCTTGAGATCAAATATCTCAGAGAAGAACGTGTGTCCATACTTAGGCACAGAGGCACACCTCACGGCCTTTCTACTGGTGGTGGACTGTTCTTAGATTAATACGATTGGAAACATCAGACAGAGACTCTTTCCAAAACCCATTTCCTGCAAAGCAGGCAAATTGCGCCCCTATTTCCCGTCATCTCTCCTTCGTCTGTAATCAGCAAATGGGGACCCTCAGCCTGCATTGTGTTTCATGTGCAGTCTGTTAGCCTCCCTGAGTTTGCAAAACACTGATCCTCCTCCTTTTGAAATTCACGAGTAGTAGGGTAAGCCTTGGGCAGAAGGTTGTAATTTGAGGGAAGGGGAAGTCAAGAATCAGATCACCTGTTCTGAAGAGGGCTGCTGCAGAAGGAAATTGCTCTGCTTCATCAGTGTCTGAGCCTCTGAAGGGATGTGCTCCTGTCGTCCCGCCCT
This sequence comes from Rattus norvegicus, assembly GCF_021556685.1. Taxonomy (NCBI): domain Eukaryota; kingdom Metazoa; phylum Chordata; class Mammalia; order Rodentia; family Muridae; genus Rattus; species Rattus norvegicus. The sequence continues at coordinate 31,402,112 of NC_141545.1, forward strand.
CCATCTCCAGTGACCTAAAAATCACATAATTTCCAACGTTCACAGAGCTGATTCATCTGTGCATGGCTTGCGCTCTTACCCCCTCTATTGCCAGCAGATGTGTCTAAATCTTTCCACTCCACAGCCAGGCTTCTGTTGCTGTGCGGTTGTCTGGAAATGAGTAAGTGCCCTCAGGCAAGATTTATCAGACTTCTCACTTCCAGCCTCCCAGGGTTTGGGTAGGTGGAGCAGACTTATCTCTTAGGGTCTTAGTCTGAGCCTGAGAATTAAGCAGTCCTAAAATAGATTAAAGGGAGAATGGCGTGTATTTAAAACACACAGAAGTCACTCAGGGAAAATAAAATCCCTTGAAGGAGGAGCCAAGTATGGGGTACTTGACTGTAATCCCAGCACTTAAGGAATAGAAGCAGGGGGACCAGGGCTCAGGGTCACCCTCTGTGACTAAGCCTGGGAGACTTGAGACCTTCTCAAAACAACAACAATAACACTTCAAAAGTGACACAATTCATATGCTCACGTACTTGCTGAATAGGGATAGCAGTTTTAGAGGCACACCCTAAATCTTTGGGGATATTAAAGAAGGTAAGAGCTATTTCACCAGATGAATTTGTGCACATCTTTCTGAGCCGTATCTCCCCGTCTCTGTATTTTCTGTCTCCCACGCCAGCTAGACACCTTGCACTCAGCATACCTTCCTTCCCCTCTGCCCGTGGGGACGATATTTCTTTTCTATTGGCTAAGCGAGGGCAGAGTGTCCCTCTTGAATCTGCTGATTTTCAAGTACCTTCAGTTTACAATAATCCTTCTGCCAAGTGGCATGTTTTCAAGTGGCATGTGCTGCCACCTTTCATTCATTCGCTAAATGCTTCCCTTGCAGAATGAGAAGTGGCGTCGTTTTATAAAGCACTGCAGGTTATTCTGATGGACTGTCTCCCTCGGCAACTGCTCGCCTAGTCAACTCACAAATTAACAGGCCTTTGAAAATTGCTGCTCATTGATCCCAGAATGTTCTTTTATATTCTAGATGGCTCTAGCCATCCTGTAGCAGTAGCGTTGAGAGTAACCGTGTTTCTTCAAGGGAATTCTTAAATTAATTACCGCTGATGCCTTGATGGTGGGTTGATGTGTACACATGCATGAAGTCATGCAATTGTATGAGTATTGATAGGTTTGTATTATATCTTATCCTTTGGTTTATAATTAGCTTTTTTGTGGTTTGTCATCAGCCCTTTTATGTGTATGAGTAGAGGGGGACGTTGGGTAGCTGTCATGCTTTATTAATCAGGGTTCTCGAGTAGAACAGAACTTATAGGAGGAATCTGATTTGTCTGTGTGTCTGTCTGTCTATAGAATGAATCTGATTTGTCTGTCTGTCTATAGAATGAATCTGATCTGTCTGTCTGTCTATAGAATGAATCTGATCTGTCTGTCTGTCTGTCTATAGAATGAATCTGATCTGTCTGTCTCTCTGTCTGTCTTCCTGTGCATCTATGGGACTTTTTCGAGTAGCATCCTGGCTGTTGTCCAGCTTGTCCAACTCGGCTTGGTGTCTCAGCTGGTCCTCAGTGTATGTTGAAATCCTAAAGAAGTGGGTTGTCATGCTAGGGAAGGGGATGGAGTTGACAGCCAGAGTGAGGGCAAGCCATCAAGGAGCAGGTGCTTCCCCATTCCACATACTGTATGGGCTACCAATGGAAGACGTGGCCCATATGTAAGGTTTGTTGTCCCGCCTCTGAAAAGATCCAGATTCAGGATGGATCTCCCCACTTCCCGTAAATCAGTCAAGACAAATACCCAGATACCTTAGTTGATTTCACATGCAGTCACATTGGCAGCTACGAGTAGCTGTCACACCTGCTCTCTCACTCTGCACCGTATTTGCAGGGTCTCCCACCATATTTGGGGCTAGCATACTCCCAAGCACTGGCTCAGACGTGGGTGTGGTCCCAGGCCCAGCCTTCTAGATGGGCGGTGTGGATTGTAATGCAGGTCCTCATGTGATATAGGAAGTGCTCTTCTCCAGTGATTTTCCTATCTTCCTGTGTTTGGCATCCTTATTTATATGGATTTGTGTGTGTGTGTGTGTGTGTGTGTGTGTGTGTGTGTGTGTACAGATATATAAATACACCGTGTCTGAAAGCAGAAGCCTCTTATGTGTGTGTGTATATATTACTTATAATTTACTATGTAGTGACATCTATACTGTCTGTAAGAAGCCCCTTATGTGTTTATATATATATATATATGTGTGTGTGTGTATGTGTGTGTATATATATATATATATATATTATATGTAGTATCTATGAAGCATATCTCTCGTGCCTGAAAGAAGAAGTTTCCAATTATGAAAAGCATTTTAAGCCTCTACACAGACACAGGTCTTTCCTCCTTCCCCCTCCTCCCTCCGAGTGAAGAAGCTCTGTATTAATTGGCCCAAAGATGATTGTACCGCTGTTTCTAAGATTTTATCGGGTTTCTGGCAAGCTAATGTCCTGGCATGGGGTCTGTTTGTTCCATGTAGCTGTTTCGCTCAGCAGTGAGAATGCCTTGATTAATATGTTACAGGAAAATAAAATGGATTTAGAAAAAAAAACGTAACGTACTCTCATGAATATTAATTCACATTTGTATGGAACTGGAGATAATTTTTCGTATACTTCTGGAGGCACCTTCAGTCTGAATGGAGGCCTGATTTCTGAAGAGACTAAATGTGTGAGGCAAATTTATTCTTACTTGTTTATCTAAGATAGGATCTCTTGGGTCCCTGGATACAACTCATTATATAGGTGAGCATGACCCCGAACTTTGATGCTCCTGCCTCCCTCCCCCAAGTGCTAGGAATATAGACCTGGACTGTCCCTCGTAGTGTTGTGTGGTCCCGAGGATGGAACCCACATTTCCATGTATGATAGATAGGTGCTCTACCGGCTGAGGTACACCTGCAGCCCAGGATTGTGCTAGACGGGTATGGATGGGTGCTGTAACCACTTAGACTTCTGTACTGAGAACGCAAATAGTCACCACTCTCTTGTCCTGTTCTGTACATTGGGTTGCTGCAGCCAGCTGTTCAGTGTTGTGCTGTTTCCTCTTTCAAAAGATTATGGTACCACCTTCCTTCTTTTCTTTTTAATCTCTAATTCAGCTTTCTAGTATGCATTCGTATTACTTGATTAGGATGTATTCCTTTAATCCTGACCCTCAGGAGTGTAGGTGTCAGCCCCTGACACCACCATACACAAGTGCATTGCATCCTTAGCACTAAGCAGTCCAGTTCTGTTACGGTGCTAAGGCTGAACAGAGTGAGGGCCAGTTTTAGCCCATGCACCCTGCTGTAGGAAATGGCACAAATTGGTGCTCAGACATAGTGTGCAGTGTAACCCAGCACTCAGCCAAGGCAGAGGCAGAGGGGTCAAAGTTCAAGTGGAAGCTCCAACACACAGGGACTTTGAGGCTAACCTGACTGTATGAAGAGACCCTTTCGCCAAAAACCCAGGGGTAGACAGAGGGAGGTAGGCGATCATAAATTGAGTAGCTTGCAATGAAGAAGTCCGTTTATATATTTTTTTTTCCAGGAGATGAAAAAGTATCAAAAGTCAAGGGGTTTATTGTCTGGTACAATTTAATTTCTCAGACTGTGCCTTGCCTATGTTGTCACATGTTGGGAGGTGCACACAAGATCTTAGGTTCCTTTTATTCATGACAGCTCTGTTCTCCTGAGACCACTCCCCAAAGTGCCCATGGTATCACCATGTTTGGTAGGATTTCATCCTGTAACTTTGAAGGCATCCTATTCAGACCCATACCTGTCCCACCATGTGAAACTAATATGTGTGGCCTAAGGAGGGCGGTCGTAAGCAGTATTCTACATGACAGCTGGGGATTAACGGGGTATTGAGAAGGAATGAAATAGATAATTGCAGTTATAGAGTAACGGAGAAGTATTTTGAATAGGAGAAATATTTGAATAGGAGAATAGGCCAACTTTATTTTTGTTTTATTTATTTACATATTTTTAATTATGTGCCAATTTTTTTTTATGTATACAGTACATTTTGGTCATTTTCATGCTTCCTCCCACCTCCCTGCCCTGGAAAAAAACCTTTTCTCTCATCCTCCTGCAGAGGGGGAATGAAGAAACTTTTCTTTTCAACAGATCTTCCTACTTTCTTTATTAAGATTTATTTATCATTAATTATGTATGTCTATGTCATGTCTCTGTGTGGGGGTCTCCCCCTTGACTGCGCATGTCTGTGCTTGGCAGAAGAGCGTGTTGTGTTCCCTGGAGCTAGAGTTACAGGCAGTTGCGAGCCACTTCTTGTGGGCTCTGGGATATAAATTCCTGTCCTCTGGTAGGGCTTCCTTAGGTCTAAGGCATCTCTCTTGGTTTTGTTTCCTCGTTGTTTTGTGTTCTGCTGAGGGTGATTGGTATCTCCTACAGGGACATAAGCAATTTATCAGTGACTATAGTGTAAGAAAATCCCTCTCCTTCTCCCAGCAGTAGTTAACTTCCTGGGGAGGGCTAAAGTTTACTTTATTTTTAAATGTGCCATTTTTAAGTGAGCCTGAGGAAGCGTGTATATGTGGTGTAGAGTCAAAGAGCATTCTTCTTTGTGAGAAGTACCATCTCCACATATTTATAAATAACCGAGGGACAAATCGTGTCTGTGTGAGTGTTCCCTGTGTGTCGCATCTCATAGGGTTCTGTAGCACATGTTGAGCTCAGCTGTGCTTGCCGTCGTGCGATTCTTCCTGAGTTGAGCACATACTTAGTGCCCATTTTGGAGATGTGCAATAATCAATGTATGGACTTGGAGACAGTGTGCGTTGAAGCGCCTGCGGGAAGTCACTGGTTGTTCTGTGAGGTCTCAGAGTCACAGGGTTTACTAAGTTTCCTACTCTGGAACCTTAACGTACCGATGACCTGCATGTCAATAACCCGAGATTTTGCCCTGCAATTTATAAAGATTCAGGTCCCCATCCCAGTTCATTAATTGCCCAGCCCAGTGATACTATTGTTTATTTTGCGGTAAAGATAAAAATTAAGGTCACTTAGGGCTCGTGTTTTAGCATATATAACGCATTAACAGTTGTAATGACACCCAACGCTGAGAGTGTGCATGCGTGCATGTGTGGGTTTGCACACCCAGCTAGCAAGCTGTGGACGCTCCCTTGCTCTCTTGCTCTTGAGCCTGGGTTATTTTCAGGACTACACTCCTCTTGTCTCTTTGTGGGTTCTGGGGCATCTGAGCTCCTGCTTGGGTCTTCTGGTGACTTTTGCAGCCCCGCCTCTGAGCAGTCATTTCCTCAGCCTGGACAGTTCTCTTCTTTCTGACTCTATTCACCAGGGTTAGCTGTGTTTGCTGTGGTGCTGCTTTTCCTGAATTGAGCACAGAGTTAGTGTTCATTTTGGAGATGTGCGGGAGTTAATGTACCAATCTGGGGACAAAGTGCATTGGACTGCCTCTGGGAGGTCCTCGTGTAGCGAGCAGAGGAAGCCCTGATCTAGGGAGGTCCTGTGTGACTGCGCAGTGTTGACAGATATACAGCCCTGTCAAGGCTTCCATAGCTGCAGGCTCAGAGGGATGGCCATGCTTTCCCAGGGTAAGTGAGGGGTGCGGGGGGGGGGGTGTTAGTGTGTATGTGTGTGGGGAGAGTACAGGTGTTGGCAGTGCGTGCAGAAGATCTCCTCTCTAGTTTCCCTGCTGTAGACATTTGCACCCTAAAGACTTCTATAGAGACCGCTTGTGCTGAGACTAGCTAAACGTGTGTTCCCCCTCCAGTTGTCCACAGTAAACCCTGTCTCCTGCTTTATCTGAATGGAAAACCCCAGCTTCTTGTTCAGCTGTCTGCTACAACACTGCTTCTCTGCAGCTCTGGGTCCCTGGAACTTCTCTGGTTCAGACACCAGTCTGCTTGACTCCAGCCTCTGTCTCTGTCTGTGTGTCCCGTGTGTCCATCCACTGTCTCTTCTTTATGCCTGGAGGTGTGTTGGACGTGGCAGTGCTCATGTGGTACTCCCAGCGCTCAGATGGCCAGCAGAGGATTCCTAATGCTTGGTGGAAAGCCAGTCTAGCCAAATGAGCAAACCCTGGGCCAGTGAGAGAGAGGCTCTGCCTCAAACTGAGAGCAGTTGTCGAAGGCGCCAGAGACTTACCTTTGGCTTCTATGTGTCCGCGAGCAGATGTTCATCCATACCTCCCTCACCCAACACGAGCGCACACAAACACAAAGGACTATGATCCGTATATGTATGGCGTCCTAGGGATTCAGGAAACTGGATTACTATTTCTGTACCCATTCCTTCCTCGCGGACAACCTTATCTAGTCTGTACTCTGGCTGTGACCTTAGATACCCGTGTAACCACCACTTCCCTTTTCTTTTCTTCTCTTCTGCAGAAAGATGTAGCAGTTAAGCCTCAGGAACGTGTGGAGAAACGGCAGAATCCCCTGACCAAGAAAAAACGAGAAGCCCTTACCAATGGCTTGTCCTTTCACTCAAAGAAGAGCCGACTCAGCCACTCGCACCACTACAGCTCAGATCGAGAAAATGACCGCAATCTCTGCCAGCACCTTGGGAAGAGAAAGAAGATGCCTAAGGGAGTCAGACAGGTGAGCAAGCCTGGCTCATTCTTTCCTAGGTCCTCCTCTTGCCGTGCGCACCTCTGCAGTTCTTCTCTGTGGGTGACAGTTTTTTTTTTTAATATGATGATGAAGTAATGGCCTTGGAATGTTGTATGCTTGATTCAAAATAGTATTGTCAAACTCTAGGTGTGTCAACAGTATATGACTAATGCTTTGCCATTGGCCCCCTTTTGTTAGGTGTTCTGCGTGTCAGAGCCCCGTGTAATACTGAGGAAGATAGAGGGTCTGGCTTCTGTAGATATCTTTGTGGTGTGGACAGCCCGCTTGGAAAAATTGGTTACCTCCATTGTACATCTCAGGGTTCTTGTGCGCGACAAATGGTGGTCTGTGTTAGCAGGCCCTAATGTAAAATTCATACTGAGTTGTGAGGAAGGGAAGTCGTGATAAAGAATGCCCGCCTGTGTGCCACATTTGGTTTCTATGACCCTCAGACTTGGGATGGTCTCTGTAATTGAACAGAGGTTTTTGTTGTGGGTGTGGCTTCTGGCCTGCAGATGATCAGGTTACAATGATCCACAAGAAAAAACCGAACTTTACATTTAGGAAGTCTGTCTAATGGGAATCCTTCTGTGAGATGGACTGATAATGAAAACAAAGCTGTCCTGAACAGTCACTCCTCACTGTGCTTGTAGATACCTGTGCCCTGTGGATTTTGACGGCCTTTGGGTAAGACTGGTTGTCACTTAAAAGCCACAGAGAAAGGACTTGCCATGGTCGACAGAGCACATGAAACAGGTGATTTCGAGTTTGCAGATATTTCTCTCCCGAGTATAAGATCTGGCATAAGTATAAGTATAAGTATAAGTATAAGTATAAGTATAAGTGTAAGTGTAAGTGTAAGTATAAGTGTAAGTGTAAGTATAAGTATAAGTATAAGTGTAAGTATAAGTGCTTCCAAAACCTCCCGGGTCATCACAACCACATCATGTCCTGCACTGAACACCAGTCCCCAGCCTCTGTCCATGAGCTAATGGAATCTTCAGTGTGAGAACTTTACAGCTCGATCATGGGCAGGCTGGAAGTCACTTGTGTAAGACTTGGGGAGTGTATTGTGAGTGATGACTTTTAGTCACAGGTTTGGAAAGATAAAAAGCCCTAAGAGGATAGAATGGGCTGTTTGGTGTCATAAAGGGGGCAACGGACATGCATGTGTAGAGACATGGTAGAGTGGTGGGTGACAACAAGGACACAGAAAAGCCTGTATCATGACGTCCTCAGATATGACCCTAGGCACCAACAAACTCCCTGTCAGTAGGATTGTTAACACTTCTCAGTCGTTACGACGTCCGCAGCAAACGGGCTACAGGCCCTTAGTGTATAGCATAGGTAGCTGCTCATGCAGTAACCCTGACTACTGGCTAACTAACTGCCATGTATACTTTAGAGAATCGGAAACTGGGGTTGCAAGAAATGAGGCAGTTTGTCGGAGAACCCCTTGCTATGTGGCATTTGTCTAATTACAATTAACATTTGTAAATTACACAAGATTTCTCTAGCCCCTATGCTTCCCCTGTGTATTGTTTCCTTTGTTCGGCATCAGGGTTGAGCATGGAGGGAAAAGAACTCTAGATCATAGGATGGAGGCAGGAGGATCTACAGATAGGAACAACGCAGTCAGACATCTACATTTGATTTGGGAAGCGGGATATCCTAAGTGCACAGCAGGCGTGCCGCGTTGGAAAGTACGCACTGGGCTTGTACTTTGTTTGCAGTGGGCAGAGGGAAGGAAGATGGGGTGGATAAAAGGTGACATTGCTCTGGAATTTGTGTTCCTCGCTAATGCGCAAATATAATTACCACTGCAGAGAGGCTGTAATATTGTCACCTTTGTCCCAGACCCTCTTGCCTTCCCAACGTGATGTAGAACTGCTTCTGACCCTGTCAGGTGAAGGGACCATATTACCTCCCTGCCAAGGCCAAGCGCTATGTCTTTTTCATGGCTCTGTCTCGCTTTTCTTTCCTTTGCCCTCAATCCTTGCGATTTTCCTGAAGCCAGGAGTTTTAGAATTCTTCTGTGAAAATAGCAGTGAGACTATCAGAAGACTGGGGTCACGCATCTGGAAGTTCATTTTGGATCTTGGTAGTCAAATCACACTTTGGGTATTAAGGATGTTTGTACTCAAGGCTTTGAAGAGTACTTACAGAGGACCTGCAGATAATAAAGAATGAATCCCACCTTTCACCAATATAACAAAAACATAGTATATTCCTATGCCCTTTATTCGTGCTGGACTATACCAGTTTATCAGGAATGTTATTTATATTAGGAGAGAAAGTAGAGTTGATAACTGAGGTAAAAGCATCATACTTGTTATTCATAATAATTTTAGAATTACTCTCTGCTGATGCCCTACTGGAAAGTGAAGTTCCCGAAGTATGCTCCTCAAGAGATCCCTTCTGGGCCTCATGGTAACCTCATCCATAACATGGCCAAATGGAGGGTCCTAGAGATCTTTGAAGGAAGACCATAGCGGGCCTAAAGAAGGCAACTTATTTTACTCAGTCTGTATTTGAGTAATGGCTCTATGAAGACATTTAAATAAGAAGAGAAACTGTTGTAGAGCAAGGTACCCTCCATTATATGAACACTGAGTGGTACAAGGTAAGACACTATAGTTTGATAATTCTAGGAATAGATGGAAGCCATTGGAATGGCTCAGAATGGAAAGAGACCTTGTTGCCAACCCCAGGGGTCCTTGCGTAGTCCTTAGGATTCACAGAGTAGAAGGAAAGAATCAATTCTAGTAAGTTACCCAGACAGACAGACAGACAGACAGACAGACAGACACACACACACACACACACACACACACACACACACACGTACTGTTAAAAGAACAATGAGCAGGATTGTTTTGTATTGTGTTAGAGGCCAGTACTTACCACAGTCACTTCCCTGTGTCCCTTAAGTCCCTCCAGGTAGAATAACTGATTCTATTTTAGCTGGCAGGAACCTTGAGTTGATAGTGAGCCTTGAGGAGAAGTCTCCAGTCTGTTCTTTAGAGCATCTGACTAATGGAGTTAAAGTCTGAAGACTTACAGATGACGGTGGGCATGAGGAAGAGGGATCCTGGTCTCCCGTCTTTACATGTGCAAAGTGAATTAACTTTGCATCCTATTAGGGTGGTGCTTCTGAGCAGGCAACTTAATACATGGCTTTCCTGTAATTATGGAAGACATTACTCTTTAGCAGAGAGGAAATAATAGGATTTTTTTTTTATTCCCTGAGAGTCTGTTGAAAGCAACTAATCTTTTCACTCTGAGCGTGCAATTATATACTTTTAAGAGAGAAGGGGGAAAAAGGTGTAGTTCTAAAACCAAATTGCTTTTCCTTCCCTTGTCTGATTATAAAACCACGGCTCCTGTGATGTGTTTCCATTCTGTCAAAAGAAAGTGTTTTAATTGGCTCTTAGCTTATTTGCTGGATTATGGTTTAAGGATAAATACATACTGTCTTAGAAGAGGGGTGATCAGTAACTGAGTTGGCAAATGGTTGGAGGTTTCAGCAACATTGTCCCAGTCTCTGAAAGAGCGGGAGGAAAAAAAAAAATCCGATCAAAGGCTGGAATTGCTATGACACAGAACAGTTAGTGTCTCTGTGACCTGCTGTTCCGAAAACGTTCTTCCTGGGAAAGACATGAACAATTTCTCCCAATTATAGTGACTTCCACCTTGGGGAACGAGTGACTGTGGGGCTTACTTACAGGGCAGGGGTGACAGGTTGCTAACATTCGTGTGGGTGACAGTCCTCCCCCAGCACAGATGATGCTCTCCCTGTGGCTTCCTAAGGCTTTGCCAGCCTGTGTGCACCAGTACCTGCATAACACTTGGAAGGTCAGATGTGGGCAGAATTGTATACAAAAGTCGAGAATTGCCTCAAGTTTTGGGTCAGGTCCCAATGGTCTTCCCTACTCCCTCACTTTATGAGGGGGTGCCAAAAATCTACCAGCCCCATCATGGTGGACAAACCAGCATAGCTGATTTCGTGGAGGTTGGTGGCAGTGTGGCTTGCAGGATTGCTCATTACCGTGCTTACTTTTTCTCCTGTGGAGAACTGTGAGTACGTATGATAGGAGTAGACATTAGAAGTGTTAAGTTTGCTGAAGACGTTTCAGGGGATATGTCTCCTCCTGCTTTGATGTGGCAGTATAGCTAGAGGAAGCAGTACCTCTCTATTGGACCTTCCTTCCTTTTTTTTTTTTTTTTTTTGGTTCTTTTTTTCGGAGCTGGGGACCGAACCCAGGGCCTTGCGCTTCCTAGGTAAGCGCTCTACCACTGAGCTAAATCCCCAGCCCCCCTTCTTTAATTGGGAAACTGAGTCAGGCCGTATTCACCAAGCAGTTATGTGTTTCCTAACCCTCTCGTGAAATTTTGACTCTCTGCAGAACATTTTGGGAAAACGTGATCTTTCCCTGAGCGTTAAAGAGACTTTGTTTGACTTTCTATACGTCTTAACTTCTGTGCCATAGAAATTTATGCTTTAAAATTTTAGTGCTCTACAGTTTAAAGCACAGAGACGACAGAGGGGTTTAGAAATAGTGCAGCCATTTTGAAAAGGTGATGAGCCTTGGGAGAACTCTGAGTTAGCTTTGATTGAAGTTCTAAATGTGTTCAATCCATTAATTTGTCCTTTGCAATACGAAGTGCACTGGAGGAAATAGTCTGAAGAGAGTGAGAGGCCATCACTTGGTTATATGAGAGTGATGCGTGTGCGTGTGCATGTCTGTTTCGTGTGTGTGTGTGTGTGTGTGTGTGTGTGTGTGTGTGTGTTGCATGCGGGTATGCACAGGTCCGTGCATATATACATGCAAGTGTAGATGGAGGCCAGCTCTCATTTCGCAGGAGACACTGTCCTCTTTCTCTTTTGAGACAGTATATCTTTGTCTCGGAGGGAGCCTGCTAATTCACCTAGACTGGCTTTTAGTAGGTACGACAGAGATTGTTGCTAAGAAAATTTTGTTCTCAGACTTGAACAAAAATTGAATGATATGTATAGACAGACGATCAAACATGGAGGAAGTTAGAGTAACAGAGTTATCCTTTCAGGATGGGAGAAGCCTAGAGTAAAGCCTGTTGAGCCTAAGATAGCGAAAATAGTTTATAAAGCCCGAGTCTCCTCTTTCTTCTGTTGTCCTTTCCAGATCTCCAGTCTCATGTCCTCCCGACATGTCTAGTAGAAGAATCTTTTGCAGAAAAGAAGCTGCCATCATGGGGAGTCTGCCCTAGTTATCCTTATATACCCATCCCCCCCCCTCGGAGTTTATCAAACACTGGGAGAGGGCAGTAACCTTTTCAGCTGCTTCCTGCCAGAGGGATGGGTACAGTCTAGAGGTTGTGTGCTCAAGAGAGAGATGACTCCTACAAGCTAGGTTCCATGGCAGGTTCAGGATTCTGTGACAGGATCTCACAGTCAGTGCATGTGAAGCTCCATGTGTAGGACCTGTCATAGAAGCAGGGAGGGAGAAGTAGACAGGAGAGACTACTTTAGCATATCCAGCATCAGATGTCCCTTTTCAAGAAAGGTCTACCTAGCAGCAACTAATCCAAGGCCGGTCTCAAGAGTGGAGATCTAGGGATCTGTTTTCAGGCTCCCGATGGCTGTTGAAATGTTTAGAAACAGTGTGAGGTCTCACCCAAATGGTTTCCAATGAGAGTGAGAGAGAAGCTACAGCAGTGGGTCTTTGAAAATAGTAGGGGGCCTGTCCTTCTGGGCCATAGGTAGACACTGCCTGCAATGTTGGCATTGAGGTATGTTCATGACATTCTATGTCTGGGAAGCATTTTTCCCCATAAAAAAATTTAAATCACTTAATGAGAAATAGTTGTCAGAATAACATCTCATATGAATTCAAGTCTAATATCTAGGGAGGCCTGTAATCTTCTAAACTGTTAAAGAAACACATCAAACATGGTCTTCTTTAGTTACACTTTCTGTTGGTTATTTAAAACCACAGAGGTAGCCCGAATTTATCACATTTTTTATTGGGAAGCTCATTTGAGGATGTGGTCCACAGGGGTTCCATGGGCTCGAGAGGAACGTCTGTCTCCTCCTTTGGCCTTAACCTTACCAGTTGCTTCATCGATGTGATGAAAGCCAAAGACCTTACTTAACCAAGGCTTGGCTTGGAATCATAGAGGGAAATTTCCCCTGTATTGACACTCTTCGTTGCAAAGTAGACACTGGTTAGAGCTCACCTCTAGAGCTCACCCGGTAGGGTCTCTGTGGCCCCTCTGAACAGGAGAAATGGTCACTCTGAAATGCCTCATAGTCTCCTGTGACTGACTTGACGTTGGAGGACCAAGTAGTCTTCCTTTTCATCCCTCTGACCACCTTAGTACAACTTGTAAGGATGGTTATCGAGCACCCAGAAGGTTAGGTAATCCAGTCTGGTACTCTTACCTGCTATGTAATATTTAGATAAAACTTGGGCAGAAACCGAACACTTACACTGTCAGTCAACAACCACCTTTGTTCTCCAATGCATCCTTGTAATTACAATGGCGAGTTCCACAATAGATCGTCCACTTTAATGAGAGATTCGGTATCAGTGTCTTTTTACATAACCTTACTCAGACTGCCTTAACTTAGTCAAGCTTTCCAGCTTCCTTTCTCATTCTTGACTGTCGTAAGAGTCATCTCACCAGATAGAATAACCGTGGCACATCCATAGTCCATGAGCCTGGCCTTGGTCTTTTGCAAGCTGATGCAGATGATGTCATGGCAGCTGCTCGGCTTGGAAGATAGTGCTGTGTAGCTCCACCTTAAAGAAAGAAATTTGATTCCAAGTTGCATGCATTATAAGTTACTATATTGTGTGTGCATACTGTTAAAATGGTAGGGCCTGGAAATCCAGGTAACCCTGTGTGGGTTCTGCACTTTAGGAAAGAGCCTTTGCCCCTCTCTGGAAAAATTACTGCAACAGAATTAAAATGTTGGCATGTTTGCCTGACATTGAAAATTTTGAAACATAGGCACATGACCCATTCTAAGAGCAGAGGTTGTTCTTTACAGTTAGAGCTGTTATTAGAGATATCCAAAGGCAGTTGCTTTCACTTGCTATGTAGGGATTACATGCTGGCCTCACCTGGATAGAGGGATAGAGTTGTTGCAGCAAGGCCAGGTACATGAGCTTTCTGATGTATTTCTTGTACTCCTGATAGAGCATCATGTCCAGTAAATGTCTGTCCTGCTGGGACTGTTACCCCAGACTGGTCCTGTATTTGTTTTACTGTTACTACCACTCTTGGGAGCACCATTTATGACATTGGTTATGGTAGAGATTATATTGCAAAGGAAGATTTATGGTAGAAAACTTAGATTAAACAAATCTAGCTAAAGCCCCATTTTTGAAGGTCTCTTAATTAGTTTTGAGTGGAAATCTAGGCCAAAACCACACAGGTATTTATTTAGCGTGACTGCAGAGCCAACAGAATTCTGGAAACGAGAGCATTTGAAACACGGATGTAATTTGGGATTGTAGTTCCGTAATGGAAGGACGTATGAACTTTGCTGTGTGCTCTTTCATAAATTTGCTGTAATAGCTGAGTGCCTGGAGGTACTGAGAAATGGTGTTAAGAAATGTGAGCTGCAGTCAAACCACTTTAACTCATACTTCATAATCTCACTTAAAATGTAAAGTGGGAGTTCATTTGCTTTTCCCAAAACCAGGGGATGAACACTGGCTAGGGAAGCAGGTAGTCTAAGTGCAGATTTTCACCCCTCCTCCTCTTCTTCTTCCTCTTCCTCCTCTACCTCCTCCTCTTCCTCCACCACCTCCTCCTCCTCCTCCTCCTCCTCTTCCTCTTCCTCTTCCTCCTCTTCCTCTTCCTCTTCCTCCTCTTCCTCTTCCTCCTCCTCCTCCTCCTCCTCCTCCTCCTCCTCCTCATCTAATCCTCCCTTTGCAGCCCAGCTCTGCAGCAGACCACCTACTGATGGCTCCCTCCCCTCTGCCTCCCTCACCAGCGGACCACACGTTCTTCCTCACATGTTCTTCCCGCCTACCCCAGCTTCTGTTTCATCCTAACCCCAGCGTCCCTCCGTCAGCAGCACTCCCTGAGAAGCCACAGGCCTTTCTTTCCAGGGAGCCAGAGGGGGTTACTGCAGATCTTCACCTGTCCCTCTGCTCCTCCAGGTCCAGGCCCATCGTCTCCTCCCCCGTTCTACATCTGTCTGCTGCAGCCTCTCTTCTCTCCCAGCATCCATCTCCAGTGGATCATACCGATTTCCCCTCCTAACTGCTCTCTGGTTACATTGTCCCAGCCCCCAAACCCCTGGGGACCCAAGGGCCACTCTGGCCAGGAATGCAAGTAGGCTAATGGCACATATTCACTTCTACCTCTGTTCCTCCAAGTCCACAACCCCAGGCTCATTCCCCGCTCTGTATCCAGACTTCTTCTCTAGCCTTTCCTCACCCTGTGCCCACCTTCTCTGAGATCTCACTAAGCGTTTCGTGGTGGAACACCCTACTTTCCTAAACTCCCATAAATCCCCTATCCCAGCCCCTCCCTATTCCTAAGCTCCCAATAACCTTAAACACCCAGGTTTGTTTATCCGGAATACTACTAGGTATTCCAGATAAAGCCCTGCCAGGATCCCAGAAGAATTGACAACACACAGCTACAGAGCTCTCCTAAGAACCAGACAGGAAACAGAAACCTATGATAAAGGTCCTTGAAGCGGAAATGAATGAATCCCTTAACGAAATCTATGAAAATACAAACAGTGGAAGGGATTCAATAAAACAGTTGAAGACTTAAAAGTGGAAATAGAATCAATAAAGAAACCCAAAACTCAGCAAATCTGGACCCCAAACCTTAGGAACTTGAATAGGTGGTTGACAAGGATAGGGTAGGCTATAAGTCCTTTAATTTAAAACTGCATTGTGAGAGCTGAAAGGTTTCAGTGGTTACAGTTCAGGATTGGTCTGCCCTTGCAGAGGAACTGGGTTTAGTCCTCACTACTTTATTGGGGCACTAACAGTTACTTTAGCCCCAAGAGAGGCCAATGCCTCTGGCCTCTTGACGGCACCCGAACTCAGATGCACATTCCCACACACAAACCTACATGAATACGCACGATTAAAAAATAAAATAAAAGTTTAATATTCTGCTTTTGGGGTGGGGTAGTTGAATTGTACATTCTTCCTTCTCACAAGAATACAGAGTTGTCTCCAGTACAGCCCGACGGCAGCCACAGAACATGAAGCAATTCGCTAGCTTCTGCTCCCAGCCATCCCATCCCTCCACAAGTCTGCACATGACAGGTATGGGTAGGAGTTGGGAGTGGGTGGGTGAATGCGGTTTTTTTACAGTGGTTTTGGTGGGGATCCAAGCAGATGGCTGTGATATCCACGTGCTCCAAGATTCTCGTGGGAGTTGATGGCGGTGACAGGCGACTCCCAATGTGCTATTTACAGTTTTGGTTGCAGTCTCTCTGTGACATCTGAATGCTCTTTAGCAACTGCTTTCATTACTGCCTTTCGAGGAGCCGCTAATTGGAAATGAAATAGTGGGTGGGCTCTGAGGTGGGCAGGCAGGGACAGGTCCCTGTGATAAGTACTCCCTCAGGACTGCTGGGCATCCTTACGCCCAGTCTTTGGACCTTTTTCAAAATAGGGGTAGTCAAAGTGCATCTGGAGGTTCCGTACACATGAACACTCCCTGCCCAAAGAATCACATGTACAGCTGTGGGTCCAGGAAGGAACTGTGCGAATGCCAGACGCTCTCTGCTTTCCCTGTGTGGTTAACTGGGTGCAGCCGTTCAAGTCTCCTGGCAGCTTGTGGTAGTCTCCTGAACCCTCCTTCTTCTAACCTGTTTTTGCAGAACCACTATGGCTACTACGAGTGGGTGGAAGGGTCGCATTGCACAAGTGTCTGTGTATATATGTTCACGTGGAGGCCATAGTATAACTTTCCATGAGACTTCTCAAGTGCTATCCACCTCATTTAGAGATGTTATTACTTACTGGCTTGGAATCTACTCGGGGTGAATGACGAGAAAACTTAGGAGATCCTCTGGGGTCTGCCTCCCCAACACTGGGATAACAGGTGTGCACCACCGTGCCTAGAATTTTATGGGGATCGTGGGACTCAGGTTCAGGTCCTTGTGCTTACAAGTCCATGACTCTGCTTGCTGCGCTGTCTCTCAGCTGCTGACTGGACGATCTCCTGAGCTTTGGGATTTACTGCGTATTTAGGTTTGCGTGTGTAGCTTTTCCATCTATAAACTCTGACTTGTGATAGCTCTGTTGGAAGTAGGCATGGTGTGTAAGCAGGATGAGGGGAGATTGATACTGGTTTGATTGGCCTCTGATCGCAGATGATGGCCTTGGTTCAACACAGGTTATGTTGTGTCCTTGATCGTCAGAGGTGGAGCAGGTCAGCATGGCTGAAATTGTCCCTCTCCTCAGTGGGAAGGATTAGCACTCATTCCCAAAATAATTTTGCATGGAGAATTCCTGGGATGAGCCAGGAATGACCTCAAGCCTGAAGTTGTTGTCAGCTTCCTTTTAAATTACCCTTAAAGATGGATATAATAGTCTCTCTTTTTTTTTCTTTCCTTTGAATGTTTTGGTAACTTGTTATTTGGGACGGCACCATTCTGAATTGCACTTTTTGTTTGAATGGAAAGTGTTTGCTCTTCTCAGCCCCTGAGGCTAGGGCTGAAGGGACCTTCGGTGACATAAGCCTTTTTATGTACTTAACCCTCAGTCCCATTAGACCTGCTTTGCTCTAGGAACCCAACTGTTTTAATGCATCTGGGCACAGCTCGGTCCTAATGATGTTGAAACAGCAGTTTTTGGTATTTCAGATAAAGGCCCAGAGTCTTGCCTGTTGATACAAGCATTGATTCTGTAGCAGGTAAAGGGAACAGAGTCCCTGCTGGAGGTCTGGTGCTTTCTCATACCCAGTGGTATGCATGCATCCGTGCACCAGTGCTCTTGCATATACACAGAGGCAGTAACTAAAGGAGCTCACAGGCGCTCACTCGGCCCACGTGATGCCTTCCCGGAGGCCTGATGAGTCGAGTCACATGCTGCTGGCACACTTCACCTGCATTCATTGATCATGACTCTGCTGAAGCTGCCAGTGTTTTCCAAGCTTCCGCCTGCAGTGATGCTGATGGAGAGGGTCATTTCATAATCACTGTTTGCACCTGCGTTTGCTCAGGGACGGCGAGTGTCATACATCTTGAAAGTGTGCGGCACAAGGCTGGACAGGGTGGTTCTGCAGGGCTGAGATTGGTTATAATTAGATTGAGGAGCAATTAGCTGCCCTGCCTGCATAGGGAATATGCAGAGTCATGCTTCTTTTCGGAGGGCGTTCCTTAGACCACCTGTATCAAAGTTCATCTTCTGTGTGCAAAAAGCTCATTCTCAGCTGCTACCCCTGGGAGTGACTCCCCCAGTGGTGCAAGAGTCAGACATTAAACTTTTATTTGGGGACAGTAAAGTGGCTCAGGATATAAAGACCAGCCTGAGGACTTGAGTTCAATTCCCAGAATCTATGTGATGAACAGAACCAAACAAAACAGACCCTATTCCTGAAAGCTGCCCTCTGATGGTAGCACAATGGCTCATGCATATAGTTCTCCTACCATAAACACAGGCACACACATGCTCGTGCACACACACACACACACACACACACACACACACACACGAGGAGGGGGGCATGCACGTACATATGTGCACATGCCATGGGAGCATGCCTCATTTTGTGAGTGGATGCTTGTGTGTGCAAGCACATATGTATGTGGGTGTGTGGAGACCAAAGGGCCACCTCCCCAGACCTTCCTTATTATAATTACAGAAACAGAAACGTTTGGCAAATCTTTATACAAATATCTTTATACACCTTATATGGAGTTAATTTCATCAATAGCAGAATATTCTTATTTGATGCATTTTTATACTGAGCTCCTTTCTACCCGGTTATTAACAAGAAAGCCGTGCTTCGCTGCATGTCGTAGACACTTCTGCACTCACGTGGTGTTTGCTGTCTTCTGATTCTTTATTAGAATGATCCAAGAATAGTGCTTCAGTCTCTGAACCCAGCAAATGTATGTCAGAGTTTTTCTTTGTTTGTTCTCCTCGTCCTAAATTCCCTTTTATTTATATGTAAGAATCTTGGACCTTCAAAGGCATTCTAGAGTTCTTGCCCAGTATCTGACTTTAGTTCCCAGCATCCATATCATGTGACTAAAGCTACAGGGAGCTCTTAAGCCATCTTTTGGCCTCGTGGGGTGCCTGCATACCTGCACACGTTGACATATAGACACATACGTATGCACAAGAATAAATTTTAAGGTCTGTAAATTTAATTTATATTTTCTTCCCAGATATAGAAGTTGCCACGTTGGGGAGTATTGTGGTTTTCTTCCTAAGAAAGCCTCCGCTGGCTTTCTCTCTCCGGGTTGAGTCCTGAAAATCTTTAAGGGAATACTTGGCTTTCTTGTGGGTAGGAAAAGCTACACTTGGAACTTTGCAGTTGCCCGTGGCATGTCCACGGTAGGTAACGCTTGCTATGCGTACACTGCCGGGAGGCTAGAAATGTTCTTCCCCTTGTGAGGAATGGTTGCTACCGAAATCATCACACCACATGAGAAAGGCTATGAATAATGACTCGTGACTTTAAAAAATGCATGGTGAGGATGATGGGGAAAGCCTGTGACTCTGACTGGGATATAAAGCTCGGTAATGGGCCTGGTGTGCTTTGCTGGAAAATTGAATGACTCCTTTTTCTTTTGAATCCTCATCTTTTCTGCTACATAATTTATTATTACCTGGCTCCTACCTCCATGTAATTACAACTCCATGTCTCTGTTTCTCTAATAGAGAAGAGTACGGGACAGGTAGTTTTGAGGAATATTGACCATCTTAATGGCTATTACCTTCTTAATCAGAACGGCAGTGATGACCCATAAGCAATTCTCAAGATTGGGTCTGTGGACATTTGCTCACAAAAGAAATGGGTAGGCACAGGTATTAGACCCCTACCTCAGATCCTAGCAACCTACTTCCTAGGCCACTTGTCCATGTTCTCGGTAGGGTAGATATAGAGTGGAAGGTCAGCAGTAGGAATGACTTCATTAACTATGGGGAAGTCCTCATACAAAGAGTCCTCATCCCTATGGGAAGTAATCGTTCAACCATGTTCCTGTAAGCCTGGCGAGCCAAAGATGGACTTGGTGGCTTTGTGTTCTTTCAGTCTACCCTCGGTATCCCGTCCTCAGAGGAGACTGCTGTTCATGGCCCCATAGGACAAGTCAGATAAATGCTGTTGACTGCATCAGGGAGAGCATGACGACTCCCCACAGTCCTGGTGCTGTGAACATACTGCGTGCGAGCAGGTGATTTCTGCAGCTCTTGCCAGGGTGAACCTGTAGCTTATCATGCTCCTTGTTACTCTGTTCTTTCTCTGACCTACAGCTTTTCACCTGCCCTCCTCTCGGGAGTGCCTTCTGTGTTAGCCACGGTATATGAGGTACCCCTAAGACCAGCTCCTAGCTTCTGCCCCATTGCTGCCTGTTCATACTGGGTCTTTCCACAGAGCCCTTCATTTTATCTTTAAATGAAAAACTTAACCTTTTAGCAGGTACACAAAAACATAAAGGCTGTGCATATTAATGGGGTGACTTACGCACATATTGCGCAATGCCCAAATAAGGCAAAGTGTGTTTGTTTCCTCACACATTTTCCATTTTTATAGTTAGAAACTGGTTTTCAAGTTTTCTTACATTTTATGTGTCTTGTGTGCGTGGCTGTGGACTGGCGGATATGTGCGCACGTGACACGGAGTACATGCGTAGGTCAGAGAAGAGATTGTAGGAATTGGTTCTTTATTTTCTCCGTGTGGAGATCAGGAATCAAACTCAGGTTTTTGGGTTCGGCTCCAGGTACCATCTCATAGGCCTATGCAAAAACTTTTTTGTTATACGCTGTGGAATGTTTGAATTAGATTAAGTATGATTTTTTTTCTCTCAAGCAGTTATCATTCTTTAATGGTAGAAAGGTTCAAAATGGTAGAAAGGTTCAAAAGCGGATAATACAGACCTGGTATTTTCAGTGAATGTTGTGTTCTGTGGTACCAATAGCTGCGTGATAGATACATCATTTCTCAACCTTTTCTGTCCTTCCCATCCTGTCCAACCCTTGTAACTGTCATTATAATCTCAAGTTCTGTGTGATTGAATTATTTGGGGATTCAGCGTGAGTGAGTCCACGTGCTACTCCCTATGCTTGACCTGTTTCACATAACATAATTTCTGGTTTCAGCACTGTTACTGCATGGCAGGGTTTCATTCATTTTTATGGGCCGAGGCTAATAAATAGTATCGGGATATAAAAGTCAAAAAACCCTCCCTTCTCCTCTGTGGATGAATTTGCCGTGCTTCTGCCGTGGTTCCAGTGTCCAGTCTTCTGTCCTTAGGTTGTGCTCTGCTGTGGGTCAGCACGGCCTTTGAAGTCATGCGTGTGATCCTATGGTTCCAGATGCCAGTCTTCTCGTCATCTATGATCTCATCGTGATACATTTCCTCAATATCAAAAGTAAATTTCTGTCTCCACGTGTGGATGGTGTTTGGTTTCTCCAGGGACTTCTTCAGCCTTGTCTCATGTTTCCCTCGCTCTGGCTGCATCCTCTATGAATCTCCTCATTCATCCACAAGTCACCATCGGCAGAGTTATCGTTTATGGGGGTGGTCTTCCTCTCAACTCTTTCGGTGTCACCTCAGATTCATCTCTTCAGGGATGCTTTACCTGACTATATCTTTTCATCCAGGGAGCGTCTGGGGTTCTCTCTCCTCTGAACTCATCTTTTTACTTCCTTACACTTGGCATGATGTGTAACGTATAACTTCAGGTCTGTCGTTTTGGTTTCTTGTTTATTTGGTACAAATAGTCCGTCCTCAAACTCGCCGTGCAGCTGAGAATGATCTAGGAACTACTGCTCTCCTGCCTCTGGTAGAATTATTGTTGTGCTCTGCCACTCTGCGTATGAAGTGCTGGGAATGGCACCTAGGGCTCTATGCATGGTTTATGATTGCCCCTGTTAGCTGAGGGGTAGCTGATGTCGTCTCTACCCCTCTCTGTGTTTCTGGTATATTCTTCGTTATGTCTAGCCTTCCTTCTGTAGTGTAAGCCTTTCAGATGAGTGTTGTCCTATTCAGTGAAGCACCGTTCAGTTTTTCTATACCCAGTAAATGTGTCCCAGAACAGCTTGGAGAGGTCATCGGTCAAGAGTGCTTGCTGCTTTTGGCAAGGACCAGAATTTGGTCCCCAGTACCCACATTGGGTGGCTCACAACCATGTGCACTCTAGTTCTAGGGGACCACCCTCTCTGTACTCCGAGGGCCTGGGCATGCATGGCATATGCTTATAAATATACAGATGTGCACACACTCAGTACTGCAGCCTGTCCAAACGGTAGAGTTGGCGATGACAGGTAAAGCTGGAAACCATAGATTCTGTTTCTCAGGTAAAAATGGTTGAACAGAGACACAGATGAGAGTGGACTAGAGCTGGGTGAAGTTCACCAAGCTTACTTTTTACATGGAAACAGTATGAATTTTCACGAAGTGGCCCAATTACTTAGTTGTGCTCATATTTGCTCTGTCAGTACATAATATGCCGCTCTTCCACAGAAGATGCACCCTTGAAGATCACTCTTCTGCCATTGATGTCAGTCTTCACTCCCAACCCCTCCATGGGGAGCCCTTAACAGTCAGAGCTACTCACAGTGGGTGGCATGGAATGTCGAATGCCTCCCAACTTTGGGTGTCTTCTCAGAGGTGCACTGACAGTCTGAAAAACAGTTTCTTTCTCTGTGTGTGGCATGTTTCTCAGCCTCCCTTCTGACTTTTAAAGAAGGTTTTGAGTGTAAATGATGGGTCCTAAAATGTCAGCTCCTACTGTAAACAATAAGATGTTGTTATCATTCCTCTCCGATTCTTGTTTTTACAAAAACAAAGAAAAAAGACTTCACAGTCCCTTCATTTTCTCTCAGATACCATTTAGATAATATATGTCATCTATTACATATATTCTTATATATAATACTTATATCTAGAAGTTTTTTTTTTTACTTATAGGTATGGTTGTTCTTGTAACTAGTTACTCTGGACCTCTTAGAACAAGACAGTTTATAACTGTTTACAAATGTAGCCCGTCAGTGAAAATCTCTATACAGTAGAAGTAGAAATAGCTACCACCGTCTGTTGCCTATTTAATTGCAAATAGATTACTTTTCTTCCAAGTAGAACTTCAGAGCAGGAATATTTGAATAGAAATTTCCAGCTTTTGAAATATGAGAAGACTGACATTTCTCAGTCATTCATAAGTTTTTGTTTTTTTAATGAAACAGAAGATAATACATTTTGGTCTTGTCTTTGGTCATCTTAATTATTTTTTGTGATATATATTATATAAAATTTGTGTGTATTTTGTGTGTGTTTGTGGTGCATGTGCAGGAGTTTGCCCTTGGAGGCCAGAAAAGGCATCAGATCCTGTGGAAACGGGGTTACAGGCTGCTGTGAGCTACTTAGCCTCCAACTTACCTTGAAGCTTAGCCAGTAATTCTCTAGGATTCCCTTGTTTCTGGCCCCTTAGCTTTGTAATTACAGAACCAGTCTTTTTTGTTGTTTTTTGTTTGTTTGTTTTTAAAACTCTTAACACTAGTTTTGAAGTGAGAACTGAGGCCTTTGTGATTCACTCTAAGCAGTACACTCACTGACCTGTGTCTCTAAACTCCACAGTCATGTATTTTGAAATGGCTTCCTTATAAGGAATAGGAAGTAAAATTAATTTAGAAGAATAAGTTTTGTAACAGAAAAAAAAAAGGATAAATGAGCTGAGTTTGTCGTGGGGGATAGTGTCCAGAGAGGTCACGGAGAGCAGCTCTGTGCTTGGTTGGTGTTGTACCATGTCCCGCTTTCTTCTTTGTGGCTTTTCCCAGGCACTTGTGTTGCTGCAGAACTTGGGGACACTAGGAGCATTTTGTAATAGAAATCAGATCTGAGAGTTGTGACTTGTGAGTTTCAAGAGCGTTCACTGAGTGGTCTGGTTATGGTCTCATGTTAGTGAGGTAGACTTCTGTGTAAATAATGCTCAGGGTTTGAAGCTCAAGAAAATAAGGCATGATTTGAACCTCATCAGTCTGCCAAATCAATATTGATGGGAAAATTTATTGGTACAAGGACTTCCCTGTTACCAGTGAATTGTATGAACACTAAAGATTTTGATGCCATGATATATATATATATATATATATATATATATATATATATATATATATATGTGTGTGTGTGTGTGTGTGTGTGTGTGTGTGTGTATGTGTGTATATATATATATATGTGTGTGTGTGTATATATGTGTGTATATATATATGTGTGTGTGTATATATATGTATACTGTCTCTTTTGAAAAATGTAGGAGAAAAGTGACCTGGTTTGTCCTGAAAGTTCCGTTTGAAGCCAGGGAAGTACTGAATGAGAGCACAAAGCAAGAAACATCACAGTGTTAGTCAGAAAACTGTGTAGGGCTGTGATCCTAGGATTTTAGTGCTAGCATCGTT
Source organism: Rattus norvegicus (assembly GCF_021556685.1). Taxonomy (NCBI): domain Eukaryota; kingdom Metazoa; phylum Chordata; class Mammalia; order Rodentia; family Muridae; genus Rattus; species Rattus norvegicus. Next base: position 31,426,325 of record NC_141545.1, read on the forward strand.
TGTAGGCTCCAGTTTTCATAACTCTTAAAAAACAAACAGAAAACAAATATGTGTATGTTTGCGTGTATGTGCGTGTGTATGTATCTGTCTGTATGAGTGTATGTCACCTGTGTGCAGGCACTCAAGTAGGCCAGAAGAGGGCATTGGGCCACGGAGCATGAGTTATACGTATTTGTGAGCTGTCCTGTGTGGATATTGAACTTGGAAGTGAACTCACGTCCTCTGAAATAGCAACTGCTTTAAGTGTTTTACCTTCTCTTGAGGGTGAGCCCCAGCACCCTTTTAAGTATTATAAGCGATGTGAGCTGTTGAAGTAGAACAAAGCAATCATTTGACGGAAAAATAGTTTTCCTACTGTCCTCAATTAATTTCTGTCACTGTGATAGAATACTTTTTAAAAGAGCAACTTAGGAGAGAAAGGGTTTATTTGGCTCTCAGTTTTAGGTCACAGTCAGCCATTTTGTAGCAGTCAAGGCAGGAATTCCAAAGGAGCGGGTGACATCACGTACTGTGTCAGCATCCGAGAAAGATAAGCAGATGCATGCGTGACTTGTCCTCTGCTGTCTTTTTACTTTTCACACTCCAGGGTCCAAAGTGGGTAAATGGTGCTGCATGCCGTGGCCTAGGTCTTTCGTATAATCAAGAGAATCGCACAAACTTGCCCACTGGCTTGCCTGGTCCAGAGGTTCATGGAGACCGTCTTCCTGGTTGGCTCTAGATCGTGTTCTGTAGAGTCTATTTGAAACTCATCTGTAAAGATACAGAGACAGTGGGTTGCTATAAAGTCCTTGTATTCAGTGAAGGAGAAGGTATCAGTCTTGGCTTTTGTATTCTCTAGACTGCAGGGATGCTTTTGATGGGCTCAGAAGAGGAATCTGGTACCAATCGGTCCTCATCGATGGCGCTGTTTTTGCTAATCAAATTATTGCCCCCCTTTTTATTGTGAGTTTGTAGTTACAGCAGAATATGCTCGTTCCATGCCTCTAACACCATGTGAATCAAACCCCAGTGCTGACATTCTTAAAATTTCCTTTCTTTTATTATCAATTCAATTTTACTGACCAAAAATAAGCGAACTCTGGTAGTTTTAAGAATTTCGGCTAGTTGAAGCTGCCACAAAATGTGCGGCATACAATAATACAGTGCATGTGGCTGATAGTGACGGCCCAGCGTGGTGTCCCTGTGACATGCACATGACTACACATAAGCAGCCACTGTGGATCCTTACACATGCACAGACCAAAACCCCTAATGCAGTGGAGACAAGCTGCTGTGTGTGCAGAGAACAGAAGCCTGTTTCTGAGAACGGATCAAATCGGATTTCGGACAAACTCTTACCTGTTAGCACACCTGTTGACATTGATCTGATGGTTTCAGTTTCAAGTCTTTGATATTTATTTATTTATTTATTTATTTATTTATTTATTTATTTAACTTGAGTATTTCTTATATACATTTCAAGTGTTATTCCCTTTCCCGGTTTCCGGGCAAACATCCCCCTCCCCCCTCCCCTTCCTTATGGGTGTTCCTCTCCCAACCCTCCCCCCATTGCCGCCCTCCCCCCATAGTCTAGTTCACTGGGGGTTCAGTCTTAGCAGGACCCAGGGCTTCCCCTTCCACTGGTGCTCTTACTAGGATATTCATTGCTACCTATGAGGTCAGAGTCCAGGGTCAGTCCATGTATAGTCTTTAGGTAGTGGCTTAGTCCCTGGAAGCTCTGGTTGCTTGACATTGTTGTACTTTTGGGGTCTCAAGCCCCTTCAAGCTCTTCCAGTTCTTTCTCTGATTCCTTCAACGGGGGACCTATTCTCAGTTCAGTGGTTTGCTGCTGGCATTCGCCTCTGTATTTGCTGTATTCTGGCTGTGTCTCTCAGGAGCGATCTACATCCGGCTCCTGTCGGTCTGCACTTCTTTGCTTCATCCATCTTGTCTAATTGGGTGGCTGTATATGTATGGGCCAATGTGGGGCAGGCTCTGAATGGGTGTTCCTTCAGTCTCTGTTTTAATCTTTGCCTCTCCCTTCCCTGCCAAGGGTATTCTTTTTCCTCATTTAAAGAAGGAGTGAAGCATTCACATTTTGATCATCCATCTTGAGTTTCGTTTGTTCTAGGGATCTAGGGTAATTCAAGCTTTGGGCTAATAGCCACTTATCAATGAGTGCATACCATGTATGTCTTTCTGTGATTGGGTTACCTCACTCAGGATGATATTTTCCAGTTCCAACCATTTGCCTACGAATTTCATAAAGTCGTTGTTTTTGATAGCTGAGTAATATTCCATTGTGTAGATGTACCACATTTTCTGTATCCATTCCTCTGTTGAAGGGCATCTGGGTTCTTTCCAGTTTCTGGCTATTATAAATAAGGCTGCGATGAACATAGTGGAGCACGTGTCTCTTTTATATGTTGAGGCATCTTTTGGGTATATGCCCAAGAGTGGTATAGCTGGATCCTCAGGCAGTTCAATGTCCAATTTTCTGAGGAACCTCCAGACTGATTTCCAGAATGGTTTTACCAGTCTGCAATCCCACCAACAATGGAGGAGTGTTCCTCTTTCTCCACATCCTCACCAGCATCTGCTGTCACCTGAGTTTTTGATCTTAGCCATTCTCACTGGTGTGAGGTGAAATCTCAGGGTTGTTTTGATTTGCATTTCCCTTATGACTAAAGATGTTGAACATTTCTTTAGGTGTTTCTCAGCCATTCGGCATTCCTCAGCTGTGAATTCTTTGTTTAGCTCTGAACCCCATTTTTTAATAGGGTTATTTGTTTCCCTGCGGTCTAACTTCTTGAGTTCTTTGTATATTTTGGATATAAGGCCTCTATTTGTTGTAGGATTGGTATTTAAATAACACGAATTCCTCGCCTAGGGTAAATCGTGTTGATGGGATGCAACTACTATTCCCGTATTTTATTTCTTTCAACCACTTAATGTTTCACTTAGTAAATCGTGAGACTTACGCATCTACTCTCTTTGGCCCTGGGAAGGCCTTTCCTGGACCCCTCTGATACAGACGTGATTAGACGATCATAAATGATACTTTTCACTTCCTTCAGAAAGGTCCCCATGCATTTCCATTTCTCCCAGTCTGTTTTTATTATCAGAGATGTGGGGGGAGGTGCCCTCTTTTCTAGAGCTTGAGATACTTAACTACTTTGTAACAACTTAAAGTAAATAAACTGCAAAATATTCTTTGATCTGTTAATGTAGAATGCTATCTCCAAAGGTTTCCACTTATATTCCTTGTGGTTTTTCTAATGCCATCCATTTTTCTTGGGTGAGTTTCCTCACAGATGTGTCCGTGATCCCAGGTGAGGATTTGTGAGCCACAACCATCATGCTAAACTTTGGACTTTGTCATCCGAGAACAAGGGTTGTGTGTGGTCTGTTTGTTTCTTATTAATATGTGAGGATTCTCCCCTATCCAAATCCAAACACAAGTGTTTATTTTTGGTACTGTCTCTTTAGGGTAGACTGTTTGAGTAATAACAATTGTGCAAATTGTTAATTTTTTTTAGCAGATATTATAGACAAGTATCCAAAACAAGATGTATAGAAATGGCCGGAAAAAAAAAATGTCTTCTTGCTTAGCATTTAGACTTGGGTGGAGTGCTTGGCTGGCTTGTTTGTTTGTTTAATTGTCAATGAAGATCTGGAAATTTGAGTGGAGTAGAGAATAAAACCTTTGGTTTCCTGATAAGAGGAACCTTGGTGAATATTGACGGATCCCAAGAATACTAAAGATGCAGTCAGAAATATGCCTAATCCATCAGACCATGCAATTGTGAGTCTTTGGGTGTATGCACCATTTTAGTTTCAGTCCCGTTGTTCTGGTAAAATATCCTGAGGAATGGACAGGGCTGAAGTCAGGTTTAGGTTACAGACTGTCATGGCAGAGACCTTAAGGCAGTAGGAACTCAACTGGCTGGTCACAATTCACCCGTCCTGAGGAGCAGACAGAGACGAATGTATTCCAGTTCTTGTACTCTGCTCATCCTGTGTGACTCTGGTGCACTAGAGCCAACACCCAGGGAAAGGTGCCACAGAGTGGCTTGGGTGTTGGTTTCATTTAGAACACAAGAAACACAGCTCTGGAGAGACATGACCGCAGAGAAACCCGATCTAGATGCTCTTTCCTTGTGACTGGTTTCCAAGCTGGGTCTCGATCGTGTCTCATTGACCATTAAAGCTGACCACTGCATTCATACAGTCTCCTGGTGGTTGGATCTCTGGCCAGCCTTGTGATTAAAGATAGACTGTTACCCACCAGTTCACTCTTTCTCCCTTCCTCCCTTTCACCTTCCCTCTCGCTCTCATTTTGGAGAGATTTATTGGAGCAATCCAATTACATTTTCAGTATTACTTACCTATGTTAAATAGGTCATTTCTCTGCTGTTTAAGGGAGACTGTTTCCTACCTTGTAAAAATAGGTAACACAGAATGGACTTTGCTATTAACTCAGGCTCTTTTGGGACTTTAGAAATAAGTAGCGTTAGCTTTGTATGTGGGCTGAAGCGTATGAGAGGTGATAGTTCTAGGTGTGTAGGGGCCATTTTTCCCGGTCTTGTCTCTTTCTGCTTCACTTCTGAAGGGTTAGTTTTGGTTGTGGCATCTCGGAAATGCTGAGTGTAGGACTGCGATGTGGAGGCTTGTGTTTGAAAACTGTCATAGAAAGTGCTTCACTCCTCACAGCCCTCCACACTGCCTGAGGAGATCTTTGAATCAGTGTGGCATCTTTTGGAGTCTGGTTAGAATTGCGCCAGAATTGTTAGTGCAATTGTGAAGGAGTCTCGCCATGTGCACACACGAATAACCTTTCGGTACAAGAGAAATATTCTTTCCTTAGTTGTGTAGAGGAGTTTGTGTAGAGCTTTTATAGGGCTGTGTTGTGTTTTAATATCTGGTGGCCTTTAGTCAGTGAGTCTCTGTGGCGCTGAAGTGGTATTTTTGTTTTGTTATGTCTACATTGGGGGTGGAGAGTGAGAAAATGTCACATAAGCAGTCAGGTAATTGTGTTGTGAACTCTTCCTGTAACTAACCTGATTTGGTTTCCAGTCATGTATAATTTATGCTCCTGATGAATTTGGCCATTTCATAGGAGCCTTCATTTCTTGACTCAGTTATCTGTAAAATATCCCTCGATTGTTCAGACAGCTATCGAGAGCATGGTGGTCTGCAGTAATTATTATTAGCGTCGGCCCTTGTCTGTCTGTATCTCTCTTTCCTCTGCTCTCCCTGAATGTATGAATAGGCATTTATCAGTTTTACCAATTTCCTCAAAGAAACAGCTTTGCTTTCATTGATTTTTCTGTGCTGTTTTATATTTCATTGATTCCCTTCTTTCTTTTTATCTAGGGCTTACTCTGCTCATATTTTTGCTAACTTTCTTCTTCTCCTTCTCCTTCTCCTTCTCCTTCTCCTTCTCCTTCTCCTTCTCCTTCTCCTTCTCCTTCTCCTTCTCCTTCTCCTTCTTCTTTGTCTTCGTCTTCGCCTTCTCCTTCTTCTTCCTCCTCCTCCTCCCTCTCCCCCTCCCCTTGATGTGAGAACAAATTAATGTTTTTGTTCGTTTGTTTGTTTTTGTTTATTTTTTCTGTTTGGTTTTTCAAGACAGGGTTTTCCTGTGTAATAGATGTCCTGGACCTAGCACTGTATACCAGGGTGGTCTCGAACTCAGGAACATCTACCTAACTCCACCTCTTGAGCGATGGGATTAATGACATGTGCTACTTCACCCAGCTCTGTATTCTTGACGGCCTATGATTTATGAACCTCCTGCTTCTGCTTCTGCGTCCTGGGGTTCCTTAGGGTTGCTTCTCACACTGCTCTGTATTACTGTTAGTTTTAAGAATAAGCTGGAATCATCTTTCCTAATATAGGCATATAAGTTTGCCCTATAAATGTACCCTAAATACTACTTCAGCAATACTCCTACAAGTTCCAATATGTTTTCATTTTCCAATCAAAGTACATTTTAGCTCTTTTTATGATATTTTTTTCTCTGATTAGTGGGCTTAAACCTATAGTACTTTGGGAAATTCTTTCCAGAGATCATCCTAATAATGATAATAATTTAATGTGGCCCTGTGATTTCAACGCATGCTTCATGCCACTTCACATCTAAAATGGATTGGCATTCAATTTATTGCCATAATATGGCTTTTCTATGTAGGAGATCCCTATGCATTGACCAAATGGTTATTCCCAGCGGCTAAGTAGAGCGTGTTACACATACCTTTCTGTTCATTTCGATCTTTACTTTTACTGTAACCCAAGTTAGTGTTTTCTGCTTGTTGAGAGACAGAGAGAGAGAGAGAGAGAGAGACAGAGACAGAGACAGAGACATGGACACAGAGAGATTGGTTAATGTTTCTGTCTGTAATTTAGTTTCCGTTTTATCTCTGTTGTTAGGTGCATAAGCATGTAAGACTGTTATGCTGTGTCGATTGATGGATAGGTCCTGTTATTATTAAATAGATGTCTTTAACCCCGGTTGCGATCCTTCCAGTGAAATCGTATTTTAAAATGTGTTTATCAAATCCTCTTTCAGTATTCCTATATTTTAATCAGATTATTTTTTGGTCATTTTAAAAAATGACATGGATATTACCCCATGCATGTAAGCTGCGCATGTGCATGGATGTTACCATGGTCCCAGGCGTGCACATGTGAGTAGTGCAGGCGCCTTCGGAGGCTAGAGAAGTGTGTTTGGTCTGATGCTTTGGAGCTCAAGTGTCAGGCATTTGGGAGACACATGAGTGTGCCATCTTGCCAGCCCCTGCCTCTGTCTTCCAGTAGGAATGTGGTCCACTGAGAAGGTCAGTCTCAAGTCTGTCACGGTGACACTTGTTTTACATTGAGGACCTCCTTCCTTCCCTTGTTTCTCCTCCTTTTTTTAAAAAAAATAAAGTTAATCTTTCAAGATTCCATTTGATGTGTCTTGTTGATGCATTAGCTACAGCTCTTTGTTGTTCACTATTGCTTTAGAGTTTGTGTGTGTGTGTGCGTGTGTGTGTATGTGTGTGTTTGTATGTGTGTGTGAATGTGTGTGTGCGTGTGTGTGTGTATGTGTGCATGTGTGTGTATGTGTGTGTATGTGTGTGCATGTGTGTGTATGTGTGTGTGTTTGTGTGTGTGTATGTGTGTGTGTATGCATGTGTGTTGTGTTATATCTTCTTTAGCTTGTAACTGCTTTTTCAAGTGATACATGACTTCATATGTGGTGTAAGAATGATAAGCTTAGCGTTCCATTCTGCTCTTGGCTTGCACGTTTTTATTTAATGTTTACAGTGCACATTTCATAGATTTCTGTACGTTAAACAGACAGCAATTTGTTTCATTTCATATTTGATCAGGAAATTTTATTTTAAAGCAATTTTCAATCAGAAAATATTGATTAGAAGAAGGAAGCCAAATGATTACTATGTCTTTTTTTCCCCCCACCCGATTAGGTCTGACTGACAGCAGAACCATTCATGTTAAAGGAAGGACTTCCTTTAGTATTTCTTACTGAGATATTCTAGTAAATGGCAAAAGATGTATGTGATCTAAGGAATACTCAGGAGCAAAGGTGGTTTTCTGTTGATAAATAGTTTCTCTGTCTTGTCTGTCTCTGTCTTTGTCTCTGTGTGTGTGTGTGTGTGTGTGTGTATGTGTGTGTGTTCATACACTTTAAATGTGTTAATGTGCTGTCCTTTCTCAGTATTTCCCACAAGTCATTTGATGCCACCAAAATTCTTCTTAACCGTGGCGGGGTCTTTTTTTTGCCACTCGGAGTTTTTAATCCCTGCGTTTAGAGCATTTAGACTGCAGTGAGCCCTAGTATAGTGCAGATTTCTTCCAGTTTGAATTTGTTGAGTCGTTTTATTCTGTGGGGGCACAATTTTTATATTTATAGTTTTTGGGTCATTATTTCCTCGAAGATTTACTTTGTGGTGTATGTATGCATACATGATTGTGGGTATGAGTGTATACATGAGTCTGTATGTGCATGGGTGTGGATGCCTTCAGAAAAAGATGATTTTAGACACCCCAGAACTGTAGTTACAAATTGTCGTGAGCCACCCAATCTGGGTCCTGGGAATTGAACTGGAATCTATTAGAAGGGCAGCAAGAGCTCTTAGCCACTTAGCCATTTCTCTAGTCTCCCTTTAATGTGTTCTTTTAAAAGAGAGAAAGGCATCTTTATTTTACCTTTAACGGAACTCAAGGTACGTGATACCAAGCTGTTTGTCATCTTGTATTTAAGTGGTTGTGTGTGTGAGTGGGTGTGAGTGGGTGTGAGTGGGTGTGAGTGTCCTTTTGGATAGTTCTTTTGTTGAGCCTCATGTTTTCCAGTCTTTCTCCTCCTCCTCTTTCTCCTCTTCCTCCTCTTCCTCCTCTTCCTCCTCCTCTTCCTCTTCCTCCTCCTCTTCCTCCTCCTCTTCCTCCTCCTCTTCCTCCTCTTCCTCTTCCTCCTCTTCTTCTTCCTCCTCTTCCTCCTCCTCCTCCTCCTTCTTCTTCTATCTCTGTTAATATTTTTGAGCTGTGGGTTTGTATGGTTTAAATAATAATCTTCTCTTTTTAAATATCTGAGTGTATCTGCTGTTAAATATTTTAATGGTCTTGTTTATGAATGGTGTCTTGGTACCTTCCGGGTCATTTACTTTGTTTCATTCTGTTTTGAATATTATTCCATTCTGTCATTTTATTCGTTACTGGGAAATGTGTGCCACCACAAAACCACGCTGTCAGCTCATTCCTGGGTACCCTAGGCAAATGTTCCAGCACCGAGCTATATGGCGTTCTTCTAAAAGGTACGAGGGAGGTGTTGTAACAAGTATTCCATAGTGGAACCATGTTCCGAGATCTCCTTATATATTTTAAAGAAAATAGTATCTTTGGCGGAATATGTGCCTCTGGACTGAGCCTCATGCCTTTGTGCCTTTTGAATTCATGCTTTACACCTGCTTTCATGTTTATTCTATAGTTTAAATTTTCTTTCAGATGGTCTGTTGTTGTTTCTCTTGTTGAAGATGTCTGACCAGTTCATTCATTAAGACGGGTGACCAGTTCAGGTTTCCTTCAGAGTGTTTGACAGCACATATTGTCGAGGCTTCGCCAAAAACGTTTGCGTTATGCCAAACCTCAGTTGTCTCTACATTACAGCATAAAGCACGCTGGTATCTTTGTAGCTTGTTATTATGTGTCTCTGGTTTGTTAGGAAAGAGCTGTCAGAGAATAAGCTCTCTTTATTGCGTGGAATTACCAGTTAACTGTTGTCTCGCTGCTGATTAGAACAGCTGTCTTTTCCATTCTGCTGTGTTTGCTGTGGCATCTCACTGTCACAAGGTAGTCTTGGAGGTGACAGTCTCCTGAGACTCCTTTCATGACCTGTCACAACATCACAGACTGGGATCAGTCAGGGCTTTCTCTCTTTTGTATTGGCATTCTTATTTCTTAAAACATGCGGCTCTCCCTCTGACCCGTCCTTCTGCTTCTCTTTCCCTGCCTCCTGATCTGATGCTGTGTGTTATAGGGGAAGGCCAGGTCAGCTTCTAATATTCTCCATTCAAAAATACTGCAGGGGCTGGTGAGATAGCTCTGTGGGTTATAGCCAGCCATTGCTCTTACCAAGGACCTGAACTGGGTTGCCATGAACTCTGTTGAATGACTCAAAACCATTAGTAACTCCAGCCCCAGATCTGACACCCTCTTCCGATTGCCCCATGTACCTGCATGCATGTGGACATGTACACACAAAAACATGAACACACACAGATAAAAATTTAAAATAGTTTTAGAAATTCTTTGAAAAAACATACGCCCCAAAAAGAAGTCTTGTGAGAAGACCGACTGATTTGAGAGCCTTGATTTCTCCTATTTACCTTTAGTTTAGAATTGCTATCTGCAGTATTCCTGCATTCATATTTTTCACTAGTCTTGGAATCCCCCAGTCCTCTGAAGACTGCTGACTCGCTTTCTTTTGCATTGCATGGTTCTGGCTCCCTCTGCAGCCCCAAATGGGAAAGTGCTCTGCTGTCCTTTGTTACTGAAGAAACTCTAGCTGGCTGAGCTGCCTGCTTCCTGGAGGGAGCATTTACAGCTGGTGTGCAAGTGTAATTGGGAAGTTCGGCTTAAGGAACACTATGTTACTTTTGTTTTGGCAAGGTTTATCTATTGGAGACTGAGGTCGTATTTGGCGAGAAGATTCAGATAGAGAAAAATTGTGAGGATGCACTGAGGGAAGGCTGAAGAGGTAAACCATGACATTTGCTAAGGAGGACGTTTCAGGAGGAGTGTTAATCAGGTTATCACGTGGGCATTATATTTCCATGTTACTCTATGTTGTTTATTCACTTTATTTCAGTAGAAAGGTTATTTGAAACTTTGATACTTTAAATGCAAAATGTTATATAATAGTGCTTCTCTAGAATATTCTGCACAATTGTTTAAGCTTGGGTAGGCACAGATAATGGCTGTGTGAAATAGTCACCCCTAGAGGAAAAGTTACCACATCAAAGCCTGTGTGTTCTTAAGGGAGGAGTGATTAAATACACTGATAGATATATAAGATTACTTGTATTTAATGGAAATCTCCAGTGTTTATATAAACATTGGTGGGTTTAGTATGTTTGTAGTAAGCTTTGGACGCTCAAAGCATGACCTTTTAATTTAATAGTTGAGTGTCTGTTGCTTGGTTTTTCTTTTTCTTTTCTTTCTTTCTTTTTTTTTATATATATTCTTACCTGGATTTCGAGTTTTCTGAATAAACATCTTGTCTTTATTGTCTTTGTGAATTCTTGGAAACTGCAAACTGCATGGGTTGTTGTAGGGTTTTTATTTTTTTCTTTAATTTTTTCAAGCTTTGCTGTGTATGCTTAGCTCGCACGACACTTGCGGTCTAGAATGGCGTCAAACTTACCACAGTCTTGCTTTCACCTCTGCCCTTGGTGCTGGAGATAGGAGCCTGAACCCACTCCAGGCTTTAGTCTTCTGTTTTGTTGCTGGACTTTTTCAGTCTTTCGAAGACAAAGGTGAGTTACTGTTTGAAAATTTAATGAATAACAGTTACAGTGTGTCAGCGTCTCCTGTGAAGGTTTACTTAAAAATGTCTGATTTTTGCTGCTCGGTCTCAAATATAGTAATTACCTCCAGAGCCTAGTTTCTGTCCTGAAATGAACCTCACACAACCTTGTTGGTTTTAGTGGAAATGCTAACATCTTTTCTAACATTCTTCTGGAATGTTCTCTAGGCTCTATATTAAAAGGACTGTAATATTTAGAAGCGGATGCAGTAATAAGGAGGGTCACAGGTCCTGCAGGGAGGCTGACAGCTGAGCAGATGAGATTTTAGGGTGTTGTTTTTGTTGTAGCTCATGTGAAGCCGACAGACTCCAAACCCAAATCTGTATTCCTCTTTGGAGCAGACATTAACCTCTTTTTCCAGGCCGAGACAGTGAAGTGTATCAGTTTTGGTAGCCTGGGTTATAAGAAACCTAAATTAGTTTGAAGTGGAATTATCCTGTTGAAAGGGCAGTTGAAAGCCCTTGACACTGGACAGAGGATTGTCTAGTGTCTAATCTTGGCTCAGAACGCAGCAGACATAATGAGAGTCATTATGAACTGGTGATCTCTCACCCCTCCCCTCAGCAGACCACATTAGACTTGCAAAAACAGAGAGCACTGTGTGTGCTTGGCCCTGTGCCTGCCCTGTGCCAGAGGAAGAAAAGTCTACCTTGTTTGTGCTCCAACCAGATACTGGCGTATCCTGTTACTGCTAGGCTGGGTTCTGAGCTCCTCTGTTCAAGCTCGTCCTGACAGATGCTGTCATGGCTGACCCTTAGCAAGACAAATGCAGCCACTTTGCCGGAGTTGGCTTCTTCCCAGCAGTGCTTGCCAGTGTCCTGAAAGCATTTTCCTGTGTCTTTACCTGCGGTCTGTTACCTCCGTCAGGATCTGAGCTGCCTTCAGAGTCTTGGCCATATCTGGAAGCATTGTATAGTTCTGTTAGTTCAAATAAGTAGAGTCCCTCAACTTGACTTCCTGGTCTTTCAGCAACAGATGTTGCTTCAGTACATCCTGAGGATCCCTGGGAAGGCCTCCTGCTACAGAAGCAGAGTGTTCGTAGCTGTGTGTCATGGACTCTGGAAACACCACAAAAGACAACCCCACACACGAATATGGGGCGGTGGGCTCTCAATGTTAACCTTTGCCCAGGAGGAGTGGCATTTGTGTTGTATTGTAGGTGGCTGGAAATGAGTGGGGTGAACTATGGTTAGTGTTTGCTTCTGAAGGGTTCTGGCAAAGAGGCATCATTGTGGAATTTTACAACAGATGGGAGGCTTCTGGAAATCTGTGTGAGAGTGAGCGAGTATGAGTCCCCCCCCCCCTCTCTCTGTGTGTGTGTGTGTGTGTGTGTGTGTGTGTGTGTGTTTAAAAAGCATTCTGGCAGCTGTGTGGGGAAGGAGTGGACATACACACTCACACGCACACACATGTGTGTGAGTGATGCTCTGTGTTTCCCTATCAAGCTCTTATACTAAGAGACTGGTCTGTTTATTAGAGAAAATAGGTGGAGAGGAAAGGATTTAGATATGTAGATATGTCTTCCAGGAGAATGTAGCTAACAATTGTAGATTGAAAAGGTGCAACAAGAGATAAAACAGAGTTAAGGAGAATGGGTCTGTAGTTTTTGTCTGACATGCCAGAAAGAAGCTTTTGAAGATGTATACATGGCTTTGTAGACACATCATGACTTCAGTCTGGTGAACGTGACTTTTACCTTGCCCTTGAGGTGTATTTTAGTTGATAGAGGGCAGGTTTGCATGCATGAAGCCTAGTGTTTGACTTTGAGGACGTTAGAAACTGTGTATTGGGATGTATAGTGGTCATCCTAACACTTGGAATATGGAGGCAGAATAGACTTCAGTTACGTAATACATCCCGGGCCATCCCGGGCTACCTTGACTGAAATAAGAATATATTTCATAGAATATAATAGTGTAATGTAGATATTAATTAATGTATTTAAGTGTAGTTACTTAACCCAGAGTTCAGGCTTAAGACACAGGTTTGTAGCATAATTTGATTCTTAAGTACCTTAGTTTTATTTCAACATTAAAGTTGTGAAATTTTCATCTTTTCTCAGCCTGTATCAGTGCTGATACAGACACCTCTGGTACTAGAGATCAGGTACTGTTTACTTACGATGCATTGATTGTGTGCGGCGTCGAAAGCCATTTACCTATCTGAGTTTATGCCACCATGTGAATGGTGGGACAGTTGGTTTAGTGTGTTCACCACTGTGGAAGCAGTCCATAGGTCCACAGGTTAGAAATTGTCCCATCCTCGTGTAGAGCCCTTTGGAAGGAGCTTGGTGTGCGTTTTTTCTTCGGTGCAGTGCTTAAGTCTTGTGCTCATTTCTGAAGTGGGATCAACAGGTTAAACTTGATAAAAAGCAGCTACCGTAGCTCGTCCTCCAAAAGCCTCCTGCGCCTGTGTTTTCAATGGAGGCTATAGTAGCCTCCTGCTGTTTCTACCTCTGTCCTAGCTCTAATTGTTATCTACCAGGACCCAGAGGCCTTTCATTTTTTACCTATTTGTTATTTTGAACTGAGTCTTACAAAATAAGACATATTGGTATCAGAGAGACGGTTCAGCAATTAAATCCTGATTTCTGTTCTTCTAGGGGATCTGCCCTTACTTCCTAGCCTCACCTCAGACAGATCCCAGTCTGGAACTGCAGCTCTATGGCATTTCGTGCTCACTTCTCAACTCTGCAGGTGGTCTACTCACGGCATGCATTCACACATATAGAAACACAACCGTTTCTTCACAGTCTATTCTTTTACTTGCATGTGTGAGCGTGTGTATATGTGTTGGCGGGGTGGGTTTACAGACGCCAAAGTACGTGTACAGGATTCGGTGTAGGACCTGGGGGAATCAGTTGTCCAAGGACAGTTAGCAGGCGTGGGTTCTCTCCTTCTGCCGTGTGGGTCTCAGGCGCGGATCTCTGGCCATCAGGATTGGCAGCAGGCATATTTACTTGCTGACCCTTATTGTTCTGTATTCCTTTAAATCATACCATAGTTCGTGTAGTCTCATAGCTTGAAGATGTTCATAGACCGAACTAGATTGGGTCCTGGAAGGTGTTCAGTGAGGGACAAAAGAAAGCTTATTGCTTATTAAGCTCCTTGCTCCTGAACACAGTTTCAAGCTTTCTTTACCAGGTAACAGTACTCTCTACCTGTGGATGTGTGTTATAGCCTCAAGAGAGAAATTTAGGGCCATTGGCCAGCATTTGAGGTTCTTAGGTCCTTCCTGCTTGCCATGTGTGTACCCTTCCCATATCTTACTGTGAAGATCCGTTCTCTCCTCCAGGAAGTCTTGTTCTGTGCTATCTGTTGCTGCCCTTAGAGAGTGGCTTTGGGAAGCAGCAGGGAGAGACCTCAGTGTGCATGAGAGTAGCCATAGTGAGGAAAGCACTGGTAAGGAGATATTCCTGGTGGAAGTTGGTACAATACCTCTAATATGTTTCTGCATCTTCCATGAGTTCTGGGACTTCAGCCCAGTCCTGCTCTGTCAGCCCTGTACACATGCTTTCCTGAAAGTCCTTCTTGAACCCATTAACAGCTCGTTCCAGTCCCCCACTAGTAAGCTCCCAGGCCGATCTAGATATCTGATCTAGATACCTCCTCATCCATGCTTTCTTCCTGGTGAATCCAGGTTGTGTCATGTTGACAGTTAAAACTAACCAGCGGGGACTGCAGAGATGGCTCAGTGGTTAAGAGCACTTGCTGCTCCTGATGAAGACCCAGCTTCCATTGTTTTTTTCTTTTTCACTAAAAGCATCTAAAGTTATTTTTCTGCTGCACACCAAGAAGCTTTATTGACTCTGAGGACCAGATGATGATATTCTTAGTTTTGCTTCTGTTTTGGTGGGTAGAAGGTATTTTACAGTTCAGAACCACGTTCTCTTTTGTGAAGAAGGAGATAGGTCAGGGACTCATCTACTTGGTGCATAATTATATGCAGTATTTTAGGAATAGAAGGCTTCTATGGAGATTGAGGAGACAGCACTGTGGGTAAGAGTATTTGATGTTCTTTTTTTTTTTTTTTTTTTTTTTTTTGGTTCTTTTTTTCGGAGCTGGGGACCGAACCCAGGGCCTTGCGCTTCCTAGGTAAGCGCTCTACCACTGAGCTAAATCCCCAGCCCCATATTTGATGTTCTTGTAGAAGACCCAAGCTTGGTTCCAGTACTGATGATGGCTGTCTGGTAACCACTAGCTGCAGGCGGTCTCTACTGCCTCTGATGTGATGCCTGAAGTCATCTGTGTTTAAGGCATCTGTGATTAAGAGATCTATAAAAGGAAAGTGTCTCTTATTTGTAAGCCTTGCTTGCCCAAGGAATGCTGGGGGCGCTCCTTCCTGGAAAACAACAAGGTATGTGGTTTTGCTTCTGTAAACATGATTGGTTGACCCAACTTCACTGGATATGCTTGATAACGTAGGTGGGAGGTCCTTAGGCAGGAAGTACGCCAGGATGTAGTGTGTGTCCCTGATTAGATGAAGTGGAGAATTACATAGCCCTGTGGGTTTTGCCTTTTAAGCCTCTGACTAATGTAATTTGCCACTATACTCTAGGAATCTGAAACACGGGCCTGGCAAGTGCATTATGCTGACGAGCATTTAGTAAAGCTTGCTTCAAACTTGGCTCAAAAATGGTGATAGTTGTCTTAATCTTGACCAGTTGGATTAATACTGCCCTCTGCTGGTGTCTGCATTATATTTGTGCAGGTGTGTGTGTGTGTGTGTGTGTGTGTGTGTGTGTGAGCGTGCGTGCATAATTATAAATAAAAAAAGTAAATTTTAAGCTAAACACAGTGTGAAGAGAAGGCCTTTCTTTGACAGAGTATGTAGACCAATGACAAGTCTAAAAACAAGAAGGGTTATTCTTAACCGAATGGCCTCTGTTGAAATGTAGTGCTGTTTCAAGGAGGGAAACCATTTAAACTACCCCAGGGAACTACAGTGAGCCTGGTGTATTGGAGCAGGAATATCTGAAACGTTGGGGTAAAGTACAGAGTGCAAACATTGATTAGATGGGCCATGGGGGTTGTTGGGAACTGCACAGGTGTTCGGACCCAATACTGGGGCTCAGTTACAGGGGACAGAATAGGCAAATAAAGCAGAAATTCGTGGGGGTGGTGGCAGGGAGCTACAAGCTTATCCAAGAGAGACTGCTGAGATCAGCAGCTGTTCCCACAGTGGGAAGCATGATGAATGGTGGCTTGGGAAAGTGCATCAAAGAATGACAAGGCTGTCTGACAGATTAGCACATGCCTCCTGGGAAAGGCTGGTCTTGTTTTGAAGTGGAACATTGTCATGCCATAGGTATATCTGATTTAAGGAAATCCAATTTGTAAAGATTTAGATTTCACGGTGATATCATATGCTGTATTTGCACAGCAGACGCAGTCTGTGTCGCTATCAGGTCCTGTTATCTTCAACCTATTTATCACCTTTCTAACCCGTAAATGCCCGTGACACGCACCGAGCCTTGGAGTTTAACATACCGGAGGTTGAGTCTGTGAACAGTGAATCTGGTGGACCTTATGTAATCATCTTTTTCCTGCTATTCATATAAGAATCTGCCTTATAAAAATATTTCTAAAGGACCCCCCTCAAATGTCAGAGACTCTGCAGGCTTAAACTAGATATTAAAAAAAAAATCAATTTAGCATCACAGATTCAGGACGGTAACCTATCAAGGCTCTTTGAGAGCTGTTGTTCCAACGCTGTTACTGCCTGGGTCTCCACTGTCTTGCTGCAGTGGCCAGGGCAGCTTTGGCCCACCTGCATACTGCCAGGGGATAAACTTGATACCTTCGCTCTCCTGAAACACTATCTGTGAAGTGGGCTCTTTGATCTACAGTCTCCCCCTCTAACGTGGGTGGGGGATTATGAGCACCTCTGAGTTGATGAATATTGTATGAAGTTTATAGAATTCAGCCTTGCACTCCCATTAACCCTTTCTGAATGCAGGGCCGTGTACCATTTCTGCCGCTCTTAGGCTGTGGAACTGCGCCGTCTAGGTAAATCCTTTCTCCTCTCTGTAGGATGGAGAAAGAGAATTTAGCAAATGTTTTTTCTTCTGATAGCTGTCTTCTTACACCCGTGTGAAGTCAGATAGCTGTCAGTTTTTACAGCCTCCAAGGGAGAACTGTCTCTGTAGCTATTGTCAGCCTACTGGAGGAGGTATGCTGATACAGTGTGGGGATCAAGTGTCATTTATAATCAGGCCTTGGAGAAGCAGCCGTAATGAGAATGCCTGGTTAAGTGCTTACCGTAGAAGGTTCTACACACCTTTTTTTTTTTTTTTTTACAAATTTATAATCACGTGTCTGCATTTGTGTTTCTGTTTGGGTGCGTGAACATGAGTGTAGAGAGATAGCAGAGTTCCTAGGGCTGCCACTGTAGGCTGTTGTGAGTCACAATTTAGGTGCTGGGAATTGAATCCTGGTCCTTTGGAAGAGCAGTCTGTGCTTTTAACTCCCGAGTCATGTGTCTAGCCACAACAGTTTTCATGTATTATAATTCTTACAACACGCTTAGGGGATAAAACCCTTACCATCCCAGCTTGGTAGGAAACAGATGGGAGGTGCAGGCTAAGGTACTGCTTTGTTCACGTTGGCACTACTTGGAAGTGTGCTTGAGTTTGCATCAAGGCAGGAGAGTCCTAGACCTGGGTTTCTCTTGCTTAGCCACCGGTGGAGAGAGAGGCAGACAGTAGTGGCATAATATAATACACTAGGCTATTGAATGGGTGGATGGGAATGGTCCTGAGAAAATACCACGTAGATGAGACCTGAAGAATGATGAGGATGAACAGCATCCCAGCATGTGTGGTGAGGGCCGCAGGCAACGGGGTATAAAATGTGGTGATTTTGATAAAGTGACAGGGCCTCAGGCAGAAAGAGTGACTGAAGCCTGAGCTTTGCATGCACCTCATGGAGATGCTGGAAAGAGATTGGGTCATCCGCGGATTCATGCTTCTACCAAAGGGGATGGATGGGTCATGGGAGAGTGGCATGTGGTGAATGCTACCTTGAGGGTGACACGATGAGGCAGGAAGTAGTCGACAGAGGAGTGTCACATCCATATCGATTGCCACCTGCTCTGAAGAGGCGGCACAATCATCAACTCTTGTTTTGGTTGTTGTTTTGTGCAGTGCTGATAATTAACTGACCTTACAAGGCAATTGTGTTTCCCACTGAGCTACACTCCCCTGGTGGTGGTGGGCATTGTTATTATTGTAAGTTTCGAGGCTGATCTCCCTGGGAACCCTGCCTCAGCCTCCTTAGTAGTTGGACATAGAAGCCTATGTTCCAGAGCCTGGCTCAGTCCCTGATTCACCTGCCCCCACCCTTGTGCTTCTGCTTTTCACCTAAAACATCCTTTTCCATCTAGAGAACCACTGAGTATTCCTTTTTGGTTGTCAGCATTTCTGCTTAATTTTTTCCCCATCTTTTCTTCATCCCGTGTTTCCTTCCCTGGATGTTTGACACTGGATGGGGTGAGGTAACTCTGCAAAGCTCTAGTTTGCACTGCACTTCTCTGTGGAATTCAGCTTCTACAGTTGAGCTGCGGCACCCATTTGTGACTGTGCATGTCGCCAGACTCTTCATGACTCCAGTGTAGAGCCACTGCAGAGTGACACTCACCCGTAGTACACACTTGACCTCGATTGTGGGGAAACGCTTGGGGAGTTGAGTGTCGTCTTTGGAATATTGAGAACCGAAGTCATCCACGGCTTCAGAGCTTCTGAAGGGAAAGGACAGATTCCATATCGCTTGAGCCCGAGACTATAGACACTTGGTTTTACTTTTAAATTACTGCGTTTACCAGCTCTGCTCACGATGATGGATGCATTTAAGGAAAGACATAAAATAAAGAGGCCGGAAAGAGAGCAAGAGCTCAGGTAAGAGCGACCCGTGCTTCAGCAGGAGATAGGTTCAGTTCCCATCATTTGGTGCCTCTCGAGCGTCTTTAACCTCAGCTCCAGGGGATCTAGTCCCAGGCAAACGTGGTACATAGCATTCATAAAGGCCCGCACATAAAATTAAGAAGACATCTTAGCAAAAGAAGGGAAACATTAGCCGTCAGGAGCCTAACTGGACAAACTGACTATGACTGTACTGAGGATACATAATTTATGAGGCATTCGCATTGCCTGCTTGTGTATGGTTTATGTGCACATATATAGAAGACACAGGGCAATGGCAGGGTCTCTTACTAATCCAGAAGCTCGCTCACTCTGTGGACTGGCCAGCCATCCATACTCAGGAAGTTTGCTTTCTTTGCAACCCCAGGGCTTGGTTTACAGAAGCATTCCACTGTGTTCGACTCTTACCTGGCTGTCGGGAGTACACTCAGTCCCACACACTTGTACATGAGGCCCTTTCCAACCGTGCCATCCCTAGTCTTTTGTGGTCCCGTGGCTTCATATGCTTCACGGCTCCATATACTGTTCTTCCGTGCTCTCCTGTGGCTCCCCACATGGTTAGGTGCTGGCTACATACAATCAGCATCTGAAGGTGCTTTCCTTCCTCAGAATGCTTCGTCCCCGCAAAGGCTCACCGGGTCTCCAGCACCTCAGTCAACACCTCACACATGGCCAACACTCAGTACGTTTTAGCCAAGCAAATAAAGGAGACTCTCCACGTCTGTAGTACAGGCCTGGCATTCTGGGGCGTCCACGTGAGTCTGCTCCATGCTCATGTTTTACCCAAGATTCACAGCGGGTAGACACACACACACACACACACACCCACACACACACACCCCACACCCCAGAGCCCAGGAGTAAGAGGAAGCCTCTGCCCACCTGTGAAGGCCTGGCCGGGATGCTGGGTGCCTGCCAGCGCGGCTTTGTTTCCCCAGCTGCCATCCTGCCGAGTGCACTTCATCGTGGCAGCTAGGCATCTTGGCAGTGGCCCTTACCGCACATTTCAGCTGGTGATTTCCGCGTGATTGGGATGAGTTTTTGTATGACAGGCGTCACAACAGAAGTAGGATGTGACTTGCGTCTGAAGCCATCTCATCAGTCGGAGCTGTGCGAACCAGTTTGCATGTGTCAACAATTTAATCCTCTAATGTACTTGCCAATGGAAAAGTGACACTGGAATTATTTTTGTGTATTTACTGACGAGAGCGATGTGGTTACCAAGTGCGCCGAAGGAAAAAAAAAACCTTCAAATTCCAATCTTTCAATTGGGACCATATGTGTGTTTTTCCCTAGGCAAAATGAGTTGATCACCAATCCACACACAAGTGTGCGTCCACACATTACCGTCCCCTGGATGCGTTTGTGTTGCACACCTGCATATTTATACCAAATACCTTATTGTGTTAAATAAGCTACTAGATGTACGGCCCTCACAGAAGTGCTTCGTATTTCTCATATTCTCCATAAACTTTAGGATATTGTTTTCTTCTGCCAGATTCAGCAGTAAGATTATTGTTTTATTTAACCTCTGCTTATGAAAACTAGACTTCAGAGGCTGCTGGTCTCAAGGAATTTTCCAGTCATCGATGAGTTGATGCCACTCCGATGTGTCTACAATCAAGTTTTATCTCACTCAGAAAATACTAGTATTTGTATTTTTAAATCAACACCATTTTCTCAGGTAGATTTATATTGGCTCTTAACTTAAAGCATTTGTTTTCCCTTCCTTTCTCCCCCTTTCTTTCTCTTACTTCAGATTTTTGAATGAGGGTCTCATGTAGCCCGGATGGCCTCAGACTCTACTGTGAACTTAAGATAACCTTGGACTTCTAAGCCTCCTGTCTATACCTCCTGCATGTCAGGATTACTGGCACATGCAACCAAGCCCAGTGTAAATGGTCGTGGGATCGGAACCCAGGGCTTAATGGAAGCTGAGGAAACATTGTTACCAACTGAGCATCTTCTCAGCCTTATGCTTCTCTTAAGTTTCTGTTTCCATAAAGCCTTCCATGAAGATGCTTTCATTGTTGTTGTTACTTGTTCTTTAACTGGGTTTTGGTCTGAAGCCCAGCTGACCTCTCCTTATAATCTTACTTAGACGCCAGGATTACAGGCACATGTTGCCAATCCCACCTTGAATGTGACATTTTTAACCTTTAGTCTAAAACAAACCTCACTGTGATCTTAATGTATACCTGAACTAGAAAAAAAAACTTATTATTTATAACTTGTAAAAATTACATCAGCTGTTTTAAGTCACCAAAAAAAAAAAATATAAAAGAAGACTGTGAATCAGTCACACCTATAAGGACGGTGCTAAGTTGTCAGTAAGGAATTGATTGTACTCATAGGGGAAGTGGTGTGTGCAAACCCACTGTGGTTAACAGTAGCTGTTTTGACTAATTGACTAATTGCTCTTCTGTCTTCCTCTTCCCCCTCCCCATCTCCTTTTTCAACCTTTTTCTCCTCTGTTTCTTGTTGTTACTTTCCTTTCCCTGTTAGAGGTCTTCCTCTTTCTTTTACAGACACACAGACACACAGACACACACACACATACAGACACACACACACATACAGACACACACACACAGACACACACACACACACAATCTCTCTGATGTTGATCCTTGGCTCAGTTTGATCACCTGGTCTCCCCTGGAACTTATAGCTATATATATTCTTTGTACATGGGTATCATTGTGGGTTTGTTGTCAAAATAAAAAGGGAACTCAATTTAAATGCAGTCCACAGATTCGTTAGGTCCAAGTATGTCTGACCAAATTTTACTCTGTTGTGAGTGAAGGGAAGAAGTAAAGGACCCCGCCTCCCACACGTCCTTTTACTGAGTGTTACTTGAAAACTCAACACGTGGACTTGAAATGTGCACCATGGTGTTGTCAAAGAGCGATTCCAGCTGGAGGTGAAGTTTATCATGTACAGATATGCAGATTTCTCTGTGGATGTTGGAGATTGAGTTCAGAGCTTTGTACCCACTGAGCACATCCTGCACAATTGAGCTGCATTCTTATCCCAGCTATTCTTTTCCTTTAAAATCTTTGTTCTGCGTAACACAATGAGGTGGGGCAGACAGTCCACAGCACACCATAGGGGAAAGACTACACCTTACGAAGTTGTTTCCCCGTTTCCCTCAGAATGGAACTCAACCCTAGCCTCTCCTTGCTCGGCCATCACACCAGCCCCCAGCTGTTGACAGCTGCTTTTCTTACAACTGTTTTGTAGCAGAAGAAACTCAGTGTATAGATCTTTTTGTCGGGTTTGGCTATGATTGGAAACATGACCGTCAGTGTTCTCAGATGAAGACCCCTGGAGTGTAGTCAGGATCTGCTATTAATTTAATCCATGCGCTGTGTGTGAATGGGAGACGGGCTGTCTTACAACTGAACTCCAGCCGCAGCCCCAAATCAATATTGATTTTGTTACAACAGCAGCAGCAGCAGCAGCAGCAGCAGCAACAGCAGCACTGGTTTGGGACACTACTTATATGCGTTACCAGCAATGGCGTAAGATAAGAAGAACGTCTTATCACCTTTCCCTCATGATGGCGCTTAGCTCAGTGACGAGCCCTGGAAGCCATCTTAATACTAGGATTCACACCGTTGTTCCTGGATTGTTCCACTGAGCCTCCTTGTCACAGCAAATGCTCTGTCTGTGACCCTGAAGGTGGCCTGAAGGGATTGAGTGAGACCACCATTGTGCCTGGCCTAGAGGCTTGCCCATCTAGTGTCAGCGTCTTTCTTAATCGACATTCACATCGAGCTCTTAGGCGCTTGTGTTGTGTGAGGGGATTGAAGGGACCGGCTGCTCGGCTAGTTCAGGGCTTGCCAACTTGAAGAACACAGAAATCGTTGAGGGCGTAAATGGCATCAGACAGGAGGTTCCTATCTCAAGCAGTCAGACATCGTGACAAGAAGAACCTGTGCACATCCGCCTTCAATCATTTGAAGAGTTAACAATCGTTCAATTCCTGAGTGACAGGTGGAGTTCTGGTTGGGGTAGCCTGTGGAGGCCAACAGGATTGTCTCAAGGCATTGATGTGCGTTTTCTTGGCTGTAGACATCCTGTCCACATATTTCTCGTAGAAGAAGCATTTCTGAGGTAGAGTGTGGCTTAGTGGTGCAGAAAGTGCTTTGTAGGCCCGAGGCTCTGAGTTAAATCCACTGTTCCTGTAAAGGGCTTTTCTTGATAGCTGATCATTTAAAGGTCTGAAAATGAAATTCTAACTCAGCTCCTTTGTTGTTACTAAGTGGACATCACTTTGGCATCATAAGTTTTTGTTTGTAGCTTTCTGAGCAAAAGCTTCTTCCATGGTCAAGGGGCCTGTGCCTTGTGTAGGCATTCCAAGCTCATGGGCTTCACCCTGGAAAGACCAGCAGGGTGCTAGTAGCCCAACTGCTGGGAAGTAAGCTGCTGTCCTGAAGTTGGGGAAGGACATTCTCTTCCTTCTAGAACTCTTGAGATGAAGAGACAGGCCCTTCGTCTCATAGATTAACCGACACTTCTTTTCGATGTTTCTAATTTCTAATTAATTGATTAATTAGTACTCAGGTTTGCGGCAGAGCCTCATGTATCCCAGACTTATCCTATCCTCTCTGTAGTTCAGGATAAGGTTGAACTCTTCCCCCTTCCCCTGCCTCCTGAGTGATAGGAGGACAGATAATGTCCACCACACCTAGGTCATGAGGTGCTGGATTAGAGAACCCAGGGCGTTGGGCGTGCTACGTAAACGTTCTGCCAACTGAGTCACATCTCCAGTCCTACAATCCCGTTCGTCAAATCACTTTCAAATTTCGTCCTGTTTTTTAATGTTACTGTTTGATTTGTTGCCCTGGCTGGCTTAGAACTTGATACGTAGACCAGGCTGGCCCCGGACTCACAGGAAATTGTTCGTGGTTACCCAAGGTGTGACTGGAAGTATGGGCCGACAGAAGTGCCTCTAGGTTCTATGTCTGCACACAGCAAGACAAGCATTGACTTCTCTCAGAGAATTCATACATTGGTAAATGAGGTGTGGGCTGTAAGTACTTGTATCTAATCATAACAAGGGGCATCTTTTCACAGTGACCCGTGGTTCTCTTGCGAATCTTTAACTCTAACATCATCATGTTGTACCTGTAGGTGGTGACCACTCTACTACGACTACGACTATTACTATTAATGATGATGATGATGATGGTGATGATAATAGTAGTAGTAGTAATAACAACAACAACAACAATAATAATAATAATAATAAAGCAGAAAACACATCCCAGAGTGTAAGCATACTAGTTTTGACCTGTTCAACTGAGGCATTTTTGTGTGTCACTTGAAACTTTCTTCCACCAACCTCATTAATCACATAAGTGTTTTCCTGCTTGACTGATTGGAACGGGACCTCAGAGCTAGTTGTCTTGCCTCCTGTATGAAGGACCACACTTTTCTGCTGACTCTTTATGTCTTGCTCTCTGTGAAATGATCCCAAGTAGAAAAAACAGTGTAACTGAAATTGAGTGGGAAGAAAATTCTCCATGACCACACCAAGCCTTCAAGGTATCACTTAAAAAATTAAAATAATCTGCCATTATGTGTTTTTTCTTCATTCTGGTTACCTGGCCTTCACTTTAATTTAGATTTACTTTTTCCCACAAGACCATCCCAAGCCCAGTTATACACAGAGTAGATGCAGTCAAGTCTGGGCATGTCATATCCCTGCCATGACGTACAAACAGGTGTGTAAGAAGTCCCTGTAAGACACATTGGTTTTACTCATCTCAGTGCCATACCTTGTGCTTATATCGATGGGGTTACTTCTCCACGCGTTTTCTCATTCGTCGCCTTGTCTAACTTGTACACCTCCCTTGCCATCCAGGTACTCTTTGTTTTCTCTACACAGTTACACAGTGGCTGGGGGAAGACAGGCCTGTCTGTAGCTGTAGACGTAGCCATTAGCCAAAGCCATTGCACCCAACCAGTGTGCGATTTTTCTTGCCTCGAGCTGTGTGAAAAGATTCCCTGCTACCTTTCAGGTGAGGTCATCAACAAATGTATGGCCTGAAACTGATGTAGCTTTGTTCAGAGACATGGGATGCCTCCCTGTATCTTCAGGAAGTCCGTCGCTCATCTTTCAAGACCCCAGTCCAATCTTTTCTTGCGTGCTTTTAAAAAATTGTGTCTCATTTTAAGAATTGTGCCCATTCTTGTGACCGGGTAGTACGAATCTGAGCGTTTGTGCTGCTGACGCCTGATGGGTTGGAACCTTCCCTTTGGGGTCAGAGTTCATGGTGGTTTTGAGCTGCTTGACTTGGGTGCTGTTAAGCAGGCGTATCCTTGGAAAGACCACATGCAGTCTTAACCCCCGAGCCATCACTCCAGCCATTCTGACTGTGTTGATCCTTTTTTTTTTTTTTTGAATGGGTGCCCTTGCTTTTGGAGTTTCCTGGGCTTCGAAGCAGATTTTGGGCTCTTTTCAGCTGTTGCGCTCTCGGTGTGTTATTTGGTGGCTGGTGCATAGTAGAAGGTAAGTAGATGTTTGCAGGATTGAACAGATGAGTAATTAGTGTTTTACTTTGATTACTGATATTTACGTTCTAGGGTGGGCTTCAGGTACCTGAGAAGGTCTATTGCAGCAGCAGGAGTGGTTTCCTTGGCTTTGCAGGCTTGGAATCGGTGATTCACTATCCTTTAAAATGACTTGTGTGCTTGATGCGGGGGCTGAGTTTTTGGTTTTTTTTTTTCCCTCTAAAATTTTTTTAGAGTACACATTGGTTTCTTTTTCTTTGAGAGATTGTCAATGCTGCTGCCGTGGTGAGCATGGTAAAGCTATGAGCTGTAAGTCTAAACAATGTATTTTTTTAAATGTGGCACGCTGTGCTTTTACCTTACCTTGTGAGTAGCTGTATGCACCTCAGTACTCAAAGAATTAATGTTCAAAGCTATATTTGCTGGTTTATTGTCGTACGGAGCTGTCCAAGTTTAGCAGACATTTTTATCAGAGCGGCGATGATTGGTTGAAAGAACACTGGAGGTCTAGCCTGTTGACACTGACACTTAGCAAGGTGTGGGGAGGGGAGGCCATTGGACCCTCATGTGATCTCAGTTATTTCCTCTGTACGGTCTATCCATGTGTATGTGATTCTTCCATAACTGCTTCTGGCTTGGTGATCTCCCTGGGTGTCTGGGTGTGCCATAGTATGTAGACCATACAGTCTTAAAAGAACGGGGGACTCCGTCTCCACAGGTCTGGAGAAGTCATGCTGTAGTTAGACTTAAAGGCAGTACAGCTGTTTAGAAGTCACCCAGGCCCCTGTAACTAACTCCTCACCCATATCTGTCAGTAAGCCTAGTGAGCACATTGGTTCCCCACATTGGATCTTGGTGGATTGCCCTTTGGTTTGTATTCAGCATGCTATTCAGGCTAGAATTGCGGACTATGATAGTGGAATATATGGTAGGAAATTAATTACAGTGAACGTTGTTGTCTACTGACAGGAGTGGCTTTCAATAACCTATTTTAGAAAGATTTCTGTATTTGTGCATTTATACTTGGTAAAATTAGTTGCAAAAGTGGTGGCTAGAACTTATTTTAAATGCACCTAATTTTTGTTCTTAGCCAAATGTAGGCTCATTATAAGGTCTGGTATTCAGTCCTTCCTCAGATTCTTGCCTGATGGGAAACGCCTGGTTGGTAAGGCACTTTGAGCCACTGTTGTGAAGTTAGATTCTCCATGAGCTCCTTACTGGCTGGGCTAAATTCGGACTTTACTCTTCATAGTCTGTTTAGCCTACCATTGAAAGGTCACATGACAGCTCAGGTCTCAGGACAGCTATGAATGCAGCCCGGCACTTATAGATGACCATGCCGTTAGAGTATGAAAAGGTAACACTTGTCTTGATTTTCAGAGCTTTAAGAATAGCAACATTCAGTATTCCTCTGAGCGGAGTTAGCCACTGAAATGTCGCAGGGATGCCGGAGTTTGATTTTTGTTTTAAGATAGCGTTGTGATTTTCAGTCTGCAGGACGTAGCAGTCCCCTGTCTCCAAGTCCTTTTGGTAGGGATTGCATTTTTATCGTGTCATTCTATGCTCTGAAGTTACAGGAGCAGGTAGAGTTGATATGACCTGGATGAAATATTTAGGACCGGGAGGACCCGCGAGTGGGTATAATGAGTACGATGGAGTGGACCATCGGCATCCACCCTCCATCTCCCGCCTCTGAGGACTCAGTAAATCCACATGCTGCCTTAACAAGGTCTCCATGAGTAGCCACCGGGAGGATCATGAACTCTTGGATGCTCTCTAAAGCCGCTCTGGGGAGCCTGACAGGAGGTGATTCCAGGATGGAAGCCGTCATCTGTTCCCGGGACTCAACAAGGAACATTGTGCTTTTAGCTGCATTTCCCCTTAAGAGGAGTTTGCTTGTCAGTCGGTACTCAACAAACTCGAGTAGAAGAGATCCTCACAGAGACAGGGATCGCGACTCGAACTTAGTGATGGTTTTGGTATCCTTGGAAACCTCTCTTCTCTCTATCTGGGAAAATGATACAAATAAACCTTGAGGTTTTGTTTGAAAATACTGGGGAAGAAAAGGATTATGTTTTGTACGTTAACGGATTTCCAACAGAGTCGTTAGATTTTAATTTCTAGGTATATTGTTTATATACTACCCTTCCTCCACTTTCATAGCTTGTAAAGACTGAAACTCTTAATGTGATATTTTTCTATTGACGATAACACATCTATTTATTTACTTCTAGAAGTTGAGGAAAGCGTAAACATATCCAGCAGTAGTATGTGGAGTAAGTACTTTATGTTTTAAAGAAGTTTGTGGGGCTACGGCTTCTTCGCCATTGAAAGAGGATACTGAATTAGCCAAGTCAAACACCAAGCAATTTGTAATTAAGCTATTAGTGTAATTATAGATAAATATGTTTTATGGGTGGTGGTATCATGGCAGTAGGGGTCATTAGGATTCCATCTCGAGCATCAGCGAGGGTCAGACAATTGGGAAGTTGATTCTGGAAAATAAACTTACTTGTGTTTTTCCTGTTTACCTCTGCCTAAAACCTAGGCACAGGAGGGTGTTGCAAAGTAATGAATAATTGAGGAATCATGCTGCTAGATTCATTACCTCATTTCCTCGTGTGAGCGTGTTCTCCCCTGTGTCCTTATTTTTATAGTCCTCCTTTCTGTAGCATTGGACCAGTTCATGATTCCCTGGCATGTGTTTTCTAGTTTATATATCAGGAGCTTTGCGAGTCAGATGTCAATCAAGGGCTTTTAGCCTTCCTTCCTTATCTGTGTTGCCAAAAGCTCCTGGCTATCCCTCAATTTTACAGTTAGATAAATGTTGAGAGCTATACAGAATACCTATTTAGGTATGTAGTCCATTTCAAATGTTTTGTCTGTCTGTCTGTCTCTATCCATCCGTCTGTCCAATTATCCATCCAATCTATGTATTTATCTATGTATCTATCTTTGTATGTATGTGTTATGTATGTAAGTATGCATACATGAATGCATTCATCCATCCATCTTTTCTACCCATCCATCATTTCTACCTACTACTTACCTACCTACCTGCCTGCCTGCCTGCCTGCCTGCCTGCCTGCCTGCCTGCCTGTCTGTCTGTCTGTCTACCCCATCTATCTATCTATCTATCTATCTATCTATCTATCTATCTATCTATCTATCTATCTATCCATCCATCCATCCACCCACCCACCCACCCACCTACCTACCTACCTATCACCTGTCTATCAGGTATGTGCCTTTTTTATGTGTAAATTCTTTTAAGTTCATTAACTGAAGAGGCTATCTTTTGTCCGGTTTGCTTTTTTGTTTTTTGTTTTTTGTTTTTTGTTTTTTGTTTTTTGTTTTTTCAGCTTCATTAAGAATGAACTTGCTCTAGATTCATGGGTTTATTTCTGAAATGTCCATCCTTTTCCCGTGGTGTTGTTGTTATGCTGGATGCTGTCTTGGTGAATGCAGTCCTGAAGTGAGTCTTGAAGCCAGGTGTGCTGATGCCCGCTGCTGCTCTGTTATTTTGTCCTAAGACTGTTTCGGCTGTGTGGGGTGTTGTTCATGTCCATGTGAAGTTTAGGGAGTGGCCTTTTCTATTTATGTGAAGAATTTTATTGGCATTTCGACAAGTGTTGCATTAGGTATCTAAATTGTTTTAGCATTATGTTTCTTCTCATGCAGTACCAGAGGTAACTGGAGTTTTAAAGAGAAAGAGTTTATTTCAGCTCATGGTTCTGAACTCCCAGGTCTGGGATGGAATGGTAGCCATTTTGCTTGCTACCTCTGGGCAAAGTAGTACACCAAGGTGAGAGTATGTAGCTAACAAAAGTCAGGGTGTGACTTAGGGACCGCCCACAGGGTGCTGCTTCCTAAACGTTCATAGTAGTGTCACCTTTGGAAGATGCCTTAACACAGGAACTTGTGAGGGTGCTAATCCCAATGATGGCAGGCAATACGGATAATTTAACATTCCTTCCAGATAACGGACATGGGGTGGGGGTGGGGCTTTACTTTTTCACGTGCGAACTATTTAACTCTTTTTTTTATCAGTGTTTTACGGTTGATTTGTAGGCCTTCCAGTTCCTTGGTTAAAGTTATTCATGGTTGCTTCAATGCATAGCTCAATGGGAATGAGCTTGCTTTCCTGATATGTTGTTGTTGTAGCAAGTTTGTTACTGGATATAAAAATGCTGCTAATTTTGTTGGTTGATTTTTTTTCTCCCCTGTCATGTAACCGCTAAATTCATTTGTTGTGAAGTTTTTTTCCAGTGGCGTACTTATTCTTTTTTATATGCAAAATTTGAGGGTCAGTGTATTAAATGGCCCATTTTTTTTTTCAACTTACGTGCTAGTGATATGGGGAAAATTAACATTTTGAATCTCTCCTTTCCTGTCCTGAATCAGTGTTAGTGTGTGTGTAGGTGTGGTCTGTGTTGGTCTATATGTGCACATGGAGGCCCGATGTCAAGATTACATTTTTGGATTCGGTTGTCTGTTGTATTGATAGAGGACAGGCCTGTGGATGAACTTGATTTATCTAGCCTAGCTGTCAGGGTACTCAGTGTCCTATCGTAGCTGGAGTTTCATTGTGGTGTTGTCCCTGTTGTTGTCGTTTCTTTTTGGGGATACCATTTTAGTTGTATAGCTCCGGTCGGCCTTATCTTGCCTTCTTCCTGAGTGCCTCATCGTTCCACGAGCACTGTGTGAAGAGATCTTGTCCTGAGAAGATGGCACTTCCTGTTGGAATTGGAGAGTGGTGGGGTGCAGTCAAGTGGTTCTTGCAAGCTCGCCAGAGGGTCTCATGTCCCCTCAGAACCACCGCTTGCCTATCGTTTTCTGTTCCTCTCTTTTCCTTCCATTTCAGCCTGGAGCCTGGCAGAACAGAAATCTGTTTTTGAATTTAGTATGCTATTTTCCTCTTCCCTCCTGTCCTTAACAGCAGTAAGCACTCAGGATGGCAGCTGCTGTATTAAGCCCAAGAGCTTAAAAGATTAAAGCAACCACTAACAGCAGTCAGGAAGAAGTTGAAGGGCCTTTTCTTTAATTTTTTTTTCCAGGAGGGTTGAGTTTTCATTCTGGCGGTTGAGTAGAAAATTACAAACAGGCTGTGTTCCGCAGCTTGAATGGGCCCCAACATCTGGAGAGACACAGCCTTCTGCTCTCTTCCCATTCAACAAAGGCTGGCCAGCCTGTGGTGGGAACTGTAGGCATAGACATTAAAACTCTTTGTGTGTCTAAGTCATTGACATTTCTTTGTTAATTGTGATTTTTTTTTCCAAATAAACACCATCTTGTCTTCCCTTTGTAATTCAGGCCTGCATAATGGAAGCCCTTCCCAGTTGACTGCTCCTTTCAGAAATTTGAGAATTCTCACCTTGGAGGCTAGAATAGCTATTAAAACTCCATGTTTGCTTCTCTACCTTTTCTTGTTGTGGACATGTTGTCTGACTTCTAGAATCCCCAAAGCCTTGTCTCAATATTGCCTGATTGTTTGAGCTACAGTATACACTTACCTGTTCGTAGTAGTTTCATTTTCTTTATTGGGGGGTGGGGTCGGGTCGCTCAGACTCACTCTGTAGTTGAGGATGACCTTGAACTTTTGATCCTCTACCTCTGCAGTGCTGGGATTACAGATGTGCATCACTATGCTTGGTTTAGACAGTGCTAGAGATAGAACCCAGAGCCTAGTGGATACTAGGCTGATGCTTACCCCTGAGCCCCATTCCTAGCACCAGCCCTTATGGCTGACATGTGCTCAGAGATCCAGGCTGTGGAGATGTATAATACGTGCTAATTTTCCCCAGATTCCTAAGTACAGTTACGCAGCGTTGTTTTTATTTTATAGATATTTTATCAATAATTTTATTTATCTATATCTCAAATGTCCCCATTCCCAGTCTCCCCTCTGCAACCCCCATCCTCCCTCCTCTTTGCCTCTAAGAGGGTGCGCTCCCACCCTCCCACCCATCCACTCCTTCCTCACCCCTCTGGCATCTTCCTTCACTGGGGCAAGAAGCCTCCACAGGATCAAGCGCCTCCTGCCCCTTGATACCAGATCAGATAAGGGAATCCTCTGCTGCATATTTGTCGGGAGCCATGGATACACCCTTGTAGACTCCGCGGTTGGTGGTTTTGTCCCTGGGAGCTCTGAGGGGTCTGGTTTGTTGATGTTGTTGTTCTTCCTATGGGGTTGCCATCCCGGTCAGTTCTTACAGTCCTCTCATGTCAGAGCCTTTGAAGGTGGATGTGGGTTAGTTACTATGCTCTTCTTTCCTTTACCTGCACGGAGAAGCCTCCTGTGTTATGCACAGGACCTGTTTCAGATTCTATAACAGGAAGAAATGGATCCCCTGGAAAATTGTAGTGTTTGTCAACTTTCAGCCTGTGTGTGTGTGTGTGTGTGTGTGTGTGTGTGTGTGTGTGTGTGTGTGTCTACACTAACTGTCTGAGCAGTGATCTCCAGGGTTCTCTCGTTCTCCCATGTCCAGCTTTTTACATGGTTGCTGGGGATCGAGCTCAGGTTCTCTTGCTGTTCACCTCAGCTATCATCCCAGCTTGAGACTGGTTGATTCATTTTAAAGGTGGTCTTTCATTTTTGGACTCATCCGCTTGATTTCTCACTGGCATGTTGCTCCCTCTACAATATGAAATTGTCACCATGATCCAACTCATTAGCAAACACTTAACCCCACATCCTAACCACTTTTTTCTGAGGGGAGAGTATTTATATTCTGACAGTACTGTATTCTGGCTGGGTTTGGGTGTATATGTGTTTAATCACAGAAGACAGAGGCAGATGGATTTCCGAGTTCACTGTTAGACTTTGTCTCCAAAGTTGAATTAAATTGAATTAAAATTTAAAAAAAAAACAAAACTGCTAATTTTTTGAACAGTTACGCTCTGAGTGTTGGTTTGACTGAAGGCCACAGTTTGGTAGATTATAGTCTGAGAGACCTAGAACCTGTTCTTATTGAAGTGTGTTACAAAGTTATAGGACCCAAATGTAGTGTACTTTTTCTGTTTTTGATTCTATACCAAGAAAGCAATTAATATTTGGTGTCTTTTATTTGAGGATTATTAAAGCTAGTGGAGCATTCGGATAAGTCAAATGGATTCGGATTTGTCAATAAGAACCTATTATGAATAATATTGAGCTTTCAGGCAGATTGATTTGTAATTTTCTGTGATACCATATAGGTTTTCTTGGATTTTGAAGTAAATACATTTTGCATATTGCTTAAAACTTTGGACTGCTTTCACAGATAACAAAATGTATTCTGTGGGAAGCTGGAGAGATCGAGGGGCTGTGTGTGAGTGCATGTGTTCTTGTGCTTGTGCCTGTGCTTGTGTACACACACATACATATCTACCTACCTGTGTGTCTATGTGTGGTATTGTGCACATGCACCTGGGGTCAGTCTTGGGCCTTGTTTCTCAGGATACCATGTAATTTGTGTTTTGAGTTAGGGTCTCTCATTGGGACCTGCTAGTCACCACTTCGGCTAGGCTGACAGGCTAGGATAACCCAGGGGGTCTCTATTCATGCTTTCCCAGCACTGGGGTTTCAGGAGCATACCACCATCCTGGTTTCTGTTGTTGGCTTTGCTTTGGTTGTTGATGTGGTTGAAACATAGGTACTGGGCTTGTACTGAAATCATCATGCTTGTGTGCCAATCCCTCATCCACCAAGTGGTCTCCCCAGCCCGAGTGACTGACTCTTACTTGATATTTGTGTGTGTGTGTGTGTGTGTGTGTGTGTGTCTGTCTGTCTGTCTGTCTGTCTGTGTGTGTATGTGTCTGTGTATGAGTATGTGTGTGTGCCTGTATATGTTTGTCTATGTGTGTGGTCTCTGTCTGTCTGTGTCTGTGTGCATGTCTGTGTCCGTTTGCATATGTTTGTTTATTAGCCTGTCTCTCTGTGTGTCTGTGTGTCTGTGTGTTTGCATATTGTAGTCTTAAAGGGTATTGTAGGAAGAAAAGAAATGGTATTCATTTTCTTCTTTAGGGAAGGAGAGGCAGTGTATCATGTGTGGATTCAGAGGTAATGATTTGTGTTGCAGAGTATCGGCACGACTTACGTTGCTTGCATATCTCCATATCTTGCTCCTCTCTTGGTCTAGCCAAGGTGCGTGCTGGCTGGAACACTTCCAGATGTGGAGAGCGCTCCTATAAAACTGATCTTGACTGTGCTGTGTTGCATATATTTTAAGCTTGCCTACCAGGGGTTCTCTGCATCTTTAACATGAATGCCTAGTGTGTGCCAAGCATCCTAGGAACGTTCTGGTTTTCTGGAGCACCCACAGCAACCTTTCAAGGTAGGTATTATTCTCCCTCCTTTTATGTAAGGAAAGGAAAGGCCTAAAGAGTGTTTTCCCTAAGTGACACACTAAGTATAGACATGGCATTTCGGATGAAATGTTCCTTCCACTTGGTATCCTTTCCAGCATGTCACAGCTGCTGTCTCACCTCCTCTCCTTTCTTTACTTGGCATTTCTCCCTTAGCACCTCTTCAGGCATCCCAGGATATACTTCCTCCAGAGGTATGGACTTCAAAATGTTTTTGTTCCCGCTCATCCTGTTTAAAATGTATTGTAGAAGATATTCCTCAACAATGACCATGCTTCTTGCCTCTCAAGAGTACTCAACTTTGGATCCTAGAATCTATATTGGACAGCTCAAAATTTTCTACCTCCAGGGCATCCACCACGTGTTTTAGAGAAAGGCACTCCCGCCCTCCCCCTCTCTGAAAATACAACCCGTGATCATGTACATACACGGTCAGAAGTAGATGTACACTCATGCTTATGTATAAACATTATGGCACTTATTTTCATTAAATAATGCCCTTAACATATTCAGGGTGCTCTAAGAGTTATTTTTCTTTTAAACTTCATCGTGTGTGTGTGTGTGTGTGTGTGTGTGTGTGTGTGTGTGTGTGTGTGTGTGGTGTTTATTTACTAAATAGATTCTGTAATCAAGGATTGAAAAACTTTGAAGTTGAATCTCTCCTTCCTCCAGACATACAACATGGTTCTGGACCTCATAGAGAGGTAAGAAGTCAAATTGATACGTAGATTTTCTTTGTATCTTTAGTAAAGGCTTTAAACATCATTCATATCTAATACCTAGTTTCATAGTTCTGTCTTGTGAGTCAGGTAGGGCAGCATTCCATAGGGTGTATAGGTCCTGAGGAGAATCCCCAAAGGTCAGATGAGTTCAGCCCTCTGTTACCAGACTTTGCAAGTCCAGTTTCAGTGTCTGTGGCTCATAAAGTGTGTTAATGAATTATTTTTTTTAAGCGAAGAGGACTTAGTTACATATGGTGGTCTGAATGAAAAATGTCCCCTATATGCTCATGTGTTTTAATATGTATGGAATGTTTAGAAAATGGAGAGTTGCTGAAACCTGCCACTGGCTTTGAGAGTTTATGGTTTCCCCGTGCTTCTCCTACCTCTCCCCTATCCTCTGTTTGTGTGGATGAAAATATGATCAGCCAGTTTTCCACTTCTGTTTCTGCTTCCATCCCATGCTGTCCCCACCTAGATGCACTCTGTCCCTCAGGAACTGTTGGCCAAAATCAACTCTCTCTTCTTTACATTGATTTGGTTGACGGTACTGTGTCACAGCAATAGAAAGACAGCCAATGCAGATAGCTCACTGGTCACGAAGTCTTGGCGCTCTTACAGAAGATGAGAGTTTGGCTTCTAAGCAGCCAAATGTGGTAGCTCACAGCTCTATGTAACTTCAGCCCCATGGCATGCATGCCCCCCACACACACACAGAGAAAGAGGGGGAGAGAGAGGGAAGGGTGGAGGGAGAGGGACAGGAAGAGAGATGGAGAGAGACAGACAGACAGACAGACAGACAGACAGAGAGCAAACAATATTCCTTTTTAGCAAAGGGATGAATGAATTCTAAATAATCCTTCTGGGAAGTAACTGGAATACAGTAATGTATGCACCTGGAAAACAGTTGGAAAAAAAAAAACAGCAAAGAAAACATTTCTGGTTTACTCGTGTTAAACTGTAAATACACTCCACCTTACAGTCTTTCTGTGATCTCAGATTTACCCTATTGTATCTGACGTTTTCCCATTGGGTGACCAATCTTGTAGAGCAAAAGGAACCGGTTGTGGCAAGCTCGCTTCCACAGCCTGCACTGCTGCTGCGTTTTCCTGCCTGTTTGCTTGTGAATTTCCAGTTGTGTGGGTCGTGTTGATTGGAAGGAGCTCCTTTCTTGGTTACCCGGAATAGCTGACATTCCCAGAACTATCAGGAGTCTATTAGTGCCAGACAAGTTGCAAGTTTTTCATAGAATACC
Source organism: Rattus norvegicus (assembly GCF_021556685.1). NCBI lineage: Eukaryota > Metazoa > Chordata > Mammalia > Rodentia > Muridae > Rattus > Rattus norvegicus. Next base: position 31,462,148 of record NC_141545.1, read on the forward strand.
TTTCAGTTCTCTCAAATTCATCATTTTAGAAAAGAATCACTGTTTGGACATCAGTATCCATGCAGATGAAACCCACCCAAGCTGCTGGGTGGCTTTCTGCCCTCCTGCACTGCTTCTCTATTTACTCTTAGGCTCAGAACTTGACCTTCTGGTCACCCAGGAACAAGACTTGTCCCCTCATAGATCGTGCATGTTAGTGACTTTGTACTTCAGCTCACAAGTTAGACAAACCTCTTATTCAGTCTCTGCCAGATAGAACCATCCTCTAATCCATCTAGTACTAAATTATATAATCATGCCTCTAGTAACTTAACCGTATAGCGACCTTCTCCAGAATAGTTTTGTCTTAACTCATTTTGTCTCTTACCCCAGAACATGCAGTGGGCGCTTGCTAAGCATGGTTTCACTGATCTGGAGTGTGTGAGAGGAGGCTGCCAGTCACGTCTGCGTGTGTTTCATGATGTCACTGTTCTGTTCCCATCTCCCTTGGCCTCCAGGCATATCTGATGTGGGTGGCGGAGGCATTGTTCAATAGGACATGCCACTTCTCTGATGCTCTGTCTTCTCCCTCTACAAAGTGAGTTATTAGTGAGGATTCCTCATGTTGTCAAATTGCATTCTCTCCTTTTAACTTCGGCTCAAGCAAGGTGGTTTCAGACATCCTGAGCACATTTGGAAACATGACTTTGTGGGTCTCTGTTGTTCTTAGTGTTAAAACGTAGATATACAGCCGTAATTACTAATTGCTGTACTCTTAAGCAGAGACAGATGATGTAGAAGTTTGTGACAAATTTCCAGAGGGAGAGCTAAGTAACCAGGCTCATTTTTCCATAATGTGACTGTTACTCACAAACTATTACCATAATTGATGCCCCAAACCACCATAGGGCAAACACCGTGCCTTGTGTGGGTAGCAAGCTAGTAGTCAATGAATATTAAAGAGCCAAACCCCATTTTTAAAAGAGAAGCTTTAATTAGACTCATCCAGATTCATACGATCAAACCAGTTAAAATGCTTGACTGCCATTTTTATGCCATTCCACATAGATGTATTAATTTATGCAGAAATATATAAATATGTGTGTGTCCATGCATTTTTCTAGCAGTCAGTATGGAAATGCAGAGATGAGAACATGGAGGTTAATTCGGTGAAATGTATACTGAATTAGCTTCCGTATTTTCTTGAGAGCAACCTTTCCAGAAGGGGTTTTTCCCATCTAGTTAGTCCTTCTTTCTGCTCAGTCATCAAGTGCCAGGGCAAGCATGCTGATTTATATTTGGGGATTTGTCCTTTGATACTTTAAGGGCTGCATTCTTGTGTGCATAATTAATATTCATGGCCACACTTCCAACTTGGTTTAGGGCAGTTCATGCACATGCATGGGGTACATGGTTGTGTTTAGTATATATGCACATGTTGGATGCAGTGTATGTAGTATATATGTTGTATATACATGTATGGGATGTATAGGAGTGTGGTATATGTATGTAGTGTGTGTGTATACATAAGGTATAGGTCCCTAATTTTTTTAAGATTGCCTTAGTAGAATAGGGAAAGATGAGAACAAGTTTTGTGGTGTTTTTCTTTTTTAAGATTTATTTTTATTTGTGTGAGTGTGAGGAGTGTGTGTTCCACATGCGTGGCTGCCTACACAGGCCTTGGGTCCCTTAGAGCTCTCCTTATACAGGTGGCCGTGAGCTGCCTGACAGTGGTGTTGGGCACTGAACTTGTGTCCCTGTGTCAAGAGTAGAACATACTCTTAACCACTGAGTCCTCTCTTAGCCTTCTGATCTAGCGATTTCAATGGAGCATTTAATCAGAACCTACATTGTGCTTTCTGTGAAGTATCTAAACCCCATCTCTGATGTGTTCTGAAATTAAAGGGACAGGCTCTTGTCTCTTGAAGTTATGATCTGTAGTACACATCTTAGATCAAGAACAATTGAACATGGAGGACTTCAGTAACAGTATAATTTAAAGTAGGTCATGGCGTGCTTATTCTTAGAGATCTTTTAGAAGAATCTTAGTGTATTTGAGCGCTTTCCTTTGAGTCTGTCTACAGTAGGAGCATCTGCTTCCTTTTCTTTTTATAGCAGTGAAAATGTGGACAGTTTTGCATGGGCTTTCTTAGCTCAGAATTCCCTGGTTCTTCATGTCAGAGTCCATTTATTGAACCAGTTTATACAACTGGACATATTTCTATAGCAGTTTGAGTAAATAGAATGTTCTTTATCGTATGGCTTGTCGACATGGCCCATGTCCTGAGGCCGATATAGCTCTTCCTTTAAAGTGGAAAATGTTTCCTTTAGTCCAGTCTCCCAAGACTGGGTTCACATGATGTTGGAGACTGTGACAAAATATAATATAATAAAATAGAGCTAGAGAGACAGCTTAGTCAGTGAAGTGGTTGCAGTGAGAGTATGAAGACAAGTGTTATCCCTAGAGCCATGGTCAAAAATCCAGGATTGGTGGCTAGAATTTGTAATCCTAGTGGTGGAGACAGATCCATGGATCCTTGTGGGTCACTTGCCAGACCGTCTAGCCTACTTAGAGACTTCCGTGCAAAAGCAAGAGCCCCTCCGTTTTCAAAAGCAGAGTTTGTGATGTCCTTAGAACCTCTAGCTCTTCATCGACAGACCGATGTGCACATGTGCATGTGCACACATCTACATGACCATTAATACACATAAATGAAATATAAAAAGGTCACAAGGAAATGAAGAAAAACAGAAAGGCCTCTTGAGCATCCTAATTGAACCTTTATATCAGAGTGCACAGGGGAGAGTCATTGCTCAACAACTACATTCTTTTCTTCCAATGAGCATTACCATGTTGCATGCGTTTCACTGTGATGTCATATGCCTGCTGGCCCTGGCGTTAATTACCACAGAGAAATCTGTTGTCTAGGAGCATGTCCTGTGGAGGGCCTGGGAGCCCTGCATTGACCTTTTCAGAGATCCCTGTACTCACTCTTTCACTCATGGTGGTTTGTATCTGCAGAGGCAGCTTTCCGTTTCTGGAGCATCCAAAAAGTCCTATGCCCTGCTTATGTCTAGTACTCTGGAGGGTACTTAGCGTAGAGCCGATTCCTTTTGAGTTGATTCTTGGCAGTGGGCCCTAGCTTTCTTCCGGCCAGGTCTAGTGTCTCTTAGGGGCAGAGAGGAGATCAGATGTGGATAGCACAGTCATAATTTCTGCCTCCTGAATCTCTCAGCTGAAGAGTGCCTTCCCTCCTCCCAAACGCTGAAGGACGAACACATTCATCATGCAGGGTAATGAGCAGGAAAGAGCTGTAGCTTCCTCTACTCCACAGCAGAGTGTGGGAGGAAATCCTTTCTGTTTACGATTCAGCTGTCTCTTGGTGGTTTGCATGGAACTTGAAGTCATTTAAGCTGTTCTCTTATGCTCAACTTGTGAGCCAATTCGCCTATAAACTCATTCTTGGAGGTTCAGGAGAAGCTTTTTGTAAATTATGGAGGTCTGAGATTGTGTTTGTGTGTGTGTGTGTCAGAGAGAGAGGAAGGATGGGAGGGAGGGAGGGAGAGAGAGAGAGAGAGAGAGAGAGAGAGAGAGAGAGAGAGAGAGAGAGAGAGGAGAGACATAATACATGGGGTTGGCTGGCTAGGAATCAGGATGTTGAAAACAGATGACCACTTTTCCCCAGTCGAGTTGGTGCCATACACAAATCTGGAAGATGCCTGTGGGTCTTAGCAGACAGAGGAGCCCTTTTGACAGTTTTATAGTCTTTCTTGTGAGAAATGGAGGCGATCTTGAGCACCCATCACCCCTTCTCAGACTCTGCCCGAGGAAGGGTGGCTCCAAGTGCAGCTGCAGTGAAAAGAGCCTTCTCTCACTGCAGCTGAAACAATTCCTCCATATAGTTCGTCCCATTTCAATAGTAAACTGTCTGTTTAAAGCAAAACAAAGAAGGCAAGTGGGAGTTGGAAGGAGAGTTTATGCCAGGAAATGGAAATGAGTTGCTGAGGAAGTCTGTCTTGGTGATGGTTTCAGAGTTATTAAAAAGGCTCAATTGCTAGTTTGTCATATCTTTGTGTATGTTTCTGTGAACTTCTAATTCTCCCAAAATATTGACGCTAAAATAGCAAGTCAGACTTTAATTAGAGAGCGCCCTACTGGTGGGAGAAATGATGGGCTCGTAGCTCTTAAGCCTTAACATCCTTGCACCAATTTTGCCTTCCAACGCTGGCAGTAGCAGTAGGGAGAGTTACAGTGTCCTCTAGTCCTTCTTGCTTCCTCATGGCCGTGAGCTGTTCAGACAGTGATCAAGGCTCTGTCAGAGCAGATGGGGTTTGCCATTGGAAGTGATGTTTTCGGTAGTGTTTCCAGCTGGCTCAGGTATGAAGCACATAGGAGTATGTGATGTCATTTAAAGGCAATTTGTCCTTACCTTTGATCTCGCCTGAGTGTGAGCCTGGAGCTGTTCTATAGTGCTCACGTGCTAGGGTAGGGCTGACTTCCCTCAGTCGCTGATGAAGAACTGAGGTGGAGAGATGGATGGTTACTTGGCATGGCTGCCATGGGTCCCAAAGCTCTTCTGGGTAGTCACTGCCTGCCGAGTATATTCTCACCTGCTCCTCCTCACTTCCCCTTTTTGCCTTCCTGGAAGGACAACCAGTAATCTCTCCGCCTATCTGAGTTTCCTTCATTCCCGCCCTTAGAGAACATCCGACCCTCAGACAAACATTCCATATTTGGAGTGTGTGGTTTTAGTTATCGACTGGCTATAACCCAGAATCACCAGAGAAAAGAACCTTAGTTGTTAAGAATCATCGTAATCAGGCTGGTTTGTGGCCTTGTCTGTTGGGGGTTGTCCTTACAGTTAATTGATGTCGGAAGAGCCAATTCCATCATGGCTGACAACCATCCCCATGCAAGGTTTTCGGATTTGTGTAAGACAAAAACACTGGGTGAGAGGAAGCAAGCATTTCTTTGTTATCTTGATTGTGGCAGCGATTGAATCTGCTGCTTAAGTTTTTGCGTCAACTTCCCTCTGTAATGGAGGGAAACTGGAATTGTAAGCCACGTAAACAGCTTTCTTCTCCTAAGCTGCTTTTAGTCATGCTATTTGTAACACAACAGAAATCAAACTAGAACGAAATATAAACTAAGTGGACTGTCTGTCTTTGCCCTTTTTTCCCTGACCCAGAGGCAGTTTCGTGCTCTCACTGGTTCCCACTGAGCCTAAGGTGTGTGGCACAGTGCCAGTCATACCCAGTGGACCAGTCTTTTGACAGGGACACTCCCATAGAGGGCAGGAGAGAGCCAGACTTCTCAGAGAACCCCCTGAGCCACGAACCAGCAGTCAGTCCTTGGTAAAGCCACTGTACCCCTCTGGACTTCCTGTCTCCGATGTCTGGTCCAGGATACTAACCACCTGAGAGAGACTGCCTTTATCAGAATGCTAAATATGGTACGTATTTCCCTTTGATATACAGATTATTTTTAGAGATGTGTTGGAGGAAAGGCTAATAAAATATGCATCAAAAAGTATTTTCTAATTCTTAATTTTTTTTCTCCTTGATCAATGGTTGATTGATAAAATTAGTATCTCACCGCATGGGAGTATTGTTCCTGCTTTTAAAACGATCCTGCCAGTCGAGGTTAGGTGGTGACGTGTTTCATAAATTCTCAGTATCCTTCCTCAGATACAGTGTTCGTGATGGCTACGGATGAGTCCAACTTCTTCACCGCCCCCATTTTTAGACTCTTTACTTTTCCTTCTTTTTGAGCATTTGTGTCTTTTAGGAGAAGCAAGGGGATCCACAAGGAAATGGACCGACATTCAAACAAGATGCCTATCAGTAGTCTGTCATGTAGACACTGTATGTTTGTGCGTGTGTGTGTGTGTGTGTGTGTGTGTGTGTGTGTGTTGTTTTGCTTTGCTTTATTTTGTATTTTGTGTGATTTTGAAGACAAAGTTTCTCTGTGTAGCCCTGGCTGTTCTGGAACTGGCTCTGTAGACCAGACTGGGCCGGGACTCTGAGATCTACCTCTAGAGTGCTAGGATTAGAGATGTGTGCAGTACTACGCCTGGGTCTGGTCATTGTGTCTTTAAAGGCAGGCCGTCAGGGCCATACTCCACCTTGCCTTTTCTGGAGAACACTGAACCTGTGTTTCTTCTCCTTCACCACGATTAGCCTTCCATTCCTCTTTCTCCAGGCAGTGCTGTCTGCCTCAGCCTCCACCACCTCAGACGCAGGCTGAGTTTGTTCACACTGCTCTCCCAGGCTCTTGCTTACTGACTGGCCTTTCACAATCCTCACTGTTCCCATTAGGAGTATCGGAACCTGCGTGCATTGACAGCGCTGTGGATTAATAGGGTCTCTGCACCGCACGCACTCTTCAGTGCTGTTCCCTCAATGCATCTCCTCGTTGCTTTCTTTGTTCCCTTGCCATCTCCAGGGCGTCAGTGATAGTGTCCGTTTTCAGACAGTCGTGTTAGAGGTTGGAGTCTAGGGAGTTCATCTATGTGGCGTTATCCCAAGTATTGTAACAGACTGGGTCTTCATCCCTTCCATTTCTCCAACTACCTAGAAAATACTAAAGAAACATAAATTGTGTCATGCATATTGCCAAACTATGGACTTTAACTGTGTATTTGACTGGTGACTTTTTTGTCTGGAGACCCTAAATTAAGAGGAGGAGGAGGAAGAAGAGGAGGATGATGACGAGGTGGTGGTGATCATGATGATGATGATGATGATGATGGTGATGGTGATGATGGTGATGGTGATGGTGATGATGATGGTGGTGGTGGTGATGGTGATGATGATGGTGATGATGGTGATGGTGATGGTGATGATGATGGTGGTGGTGGTGATGGTGATGATGATGGTGGTGGTGGTGATGATGATGGTGGTGGTGGTGATGGTGATGGTGATTGGGCAACCTCTAGGATATTGGGCCTTTTTGGAAGAAGTATATCACTGGAGATTGGCTTTGAGGGATTGTATTTTCATCCCACTTTCTGTTTCCTGCTTCCTTTATATTGATTAAAATGACCAGCCAGCTGTAGTCATGCCCTTCCAGCCATTGTGGACGCTCTCCTTCTGGAACTGGATTCATGAGGTGAAATAAATCCTTTCCTTCTCAAGTTGCTTTCCGTCATGGGATTTCAAGCATAGCACCCACAAGGTGATAACACATCCCCTTTTGCATCTTCCTTGTGCTTTGTGTCTGTAAACTGTCAACTCGGATTGGAATACTCTGAGATCTGTTACTGTCACAGTCTTGTACGTTCTAAGAAGGTTGTTGTTGGTATCTACAGGAAGCACTGTATGTAAGTTCTCTGCAGAGGCCATCTCTACATCATCATGGATAGGTATATGATTGCCACCATGGAGGTGTTGGCCTTCTTTGTAGGACAGGAGTTTAGTGATACCTAAAAGAGCAAATGCATGTGTCCCTGTCTATGTGCATGTATGAGCACGTGTGTGTGCATTTGTGCATTCTATGTGCATGCCTGTGTGCATTCGTGTGCACATGTTTGTGTGTGCATGCATGCGTGCGTGTGTGTGTGCGTGCGTGCATGTGCATGTGTGCTTGTGCCTGTGTGTTTAGCTGGTGGAGAGATGGCCTAGGAGTTAGGAGGACTTGCTGTTCTTTCAGAGGATCGATCTGTTTTTAAGCCATTTTGGGAAGTATGTGGTGGAGACTGGGGACATGGCTCAGTAGGTAAGGTGTTTGCCACACTAGTGTTAGGACGTAGGTTTGGATTCTCAGAACCCAGCTACTGAAGCTGAGGATCGTGGCATGTGTCTTTCACTCCAGCCCTTGGCACTAGGGGACAGAGAACAGAGAATGACTGGAGCTTGCTTTCTACTCAGTCTAGCCAGTGCAGTTCAGTGAGTTCAGCACAGAACAGTCTCCTGGCTCATTTTTATTGTCAGCTTGACCCGGCATAGAGTCCCATCGGTAAAGGAAGCCACAATTGCAGAATTGCCCTGTCTGTGAGTGATTGTCTTGACCGTTGGTTGATGTAGGTGTGCTTGGATCAGTGTGGGTGGTGCTGTTCACAGGCAAATAGTCTTGGGCTGTATAAGAAAGCTTAGGTAGTATGAGCTTGTGAGCAAGCCGGAGAGTGCGAGGCAGTAAAGGATGTCCTTCCATGCTTTTTGATTTCTGCTTAATTTCCCACCCCAGCTTCCCTGAACGATAGATTGTAACCTGAAAGTGTAAACTAAATAAACCCTTCCTCTTCGAGTTGCTGTGGTCCAAGTGTTTGATCAGAGCAAAGCTAGAAGTGCAGCCACTTGGCGTCAACCTCTGCCACCCCCCTCCCTCGACACACACACACACACACACACACACACACACACACACACACAGACAGTTACCTGCATATACAGCGGAGGTCCTCACTCATTCAAAATCACCAGTTTTGCTTTCTCTCTGGTGGTAGGATCATTTGTACACACTTACGAAGTCTACTTTTAAATGCAGCCGAGTCTCACGATGTTTAGCTTTAAATATCAGATTGCCGAAGTCTGGAATGACCTGAGGGGAAAGTTTCAGTCGAGGAGTTAGGACCGGGTTGGCCTGGGAACATAGCTATGGAGGTTTTTCTTCATCGTTAGTTTGTAGAGAAGGACTCAGTTCATTGTGGGAAGAGTCATTTCATGGCAGTGTCTCCTTCATATAGAACAGGAGGAAGCTAGATGAAGGGAATGCCCTGAGTACATTCCTTTCTCTCTGCCATTGACAGTGGCCATGTTGTGCCTAGCCACTTGGCATTCTTCTTCAACTTCCCAGCATGATGGACTGAAATCTGGATCTGCAAGTGGCTAAACTTCCTCCTTCCCCGAGACGCCTCGGTGAAGGTGTTTTGGCACAACAACCAAATGAAAGTAAAACAGATCTTAATTATTTTGTTTTTAATAAATGCAAGGGGGATTTTTTTTTTGGTTGTGGAGGTGTAGGAAAGAGGGATATATCAGCATAGTTGAAAAACGCATATTGTTATTGTTAGCACTTTGTGACAGCCTCTCACTATATTGATCAAGCCAGCCTCTGTTTGTTGATGTGGTTGGCCTCAAACGTGGAGTCTTCCTGCCTCAGCCTCTCAGTGCTGAGTGCTAGAGACACAGGCACGCACCACATCTGACTTTTTCAAATCATGTCTTGAGTTACCATTTCCCGTAAATCTGCGTATTGCCAGCTCGTTGCTGACTGATTGGTGTGGTCAGGTGCCTAACGCTCATACATTGCTAAGCCATGGAATCACAGATGGTTTCAAACACTGTGTGTGCCTTATTCTTATCTGTAGAAATACTGATGCTATTGCATAATTCCTCGTACAATCTTGGCAAATTTAACTATAGGAATACATCAAATACCAAAATGCTTTCCCTTGACTCTAAAAATTGTCACCTGTGAACTATCAATAATCTTTTGCCATGCTCATAATTTTGGTAGAAGAATGTCAACCTCAGTGGCTGGGAGAAGCAGAAAGAGAGTCTTTTCCAAAGACCTTAAAATGGAGTCTGAGTCACTTTCTAAAAGCTACTGAGGGTAGATTGTGTTAATGCGGTCTTGTCTATAGGCAAGGAGAAAGGTCAGCTTCGGATTTGATACGGCCATGATGGAGTTAAAGCAGAGGCCAAGCCTTTTCCCCCACACTGGGGCTCTGTCAGAATAATGTTTGGCCAGGTGTTAATCTGTGTCCTGAGGGGAGGACTGGAAATCATTATTCATCCCTGGAGAGCCAGGAGGGGAAGCTGAGGCTTGCCTTCTGGGAGGGTGCCAGGGCCAGGGCCTGCCCCTTGCCTACTGACATGTGCCATTTGTGTTGAAGACAGCTGAAGTCCATTTGAGGAGTTCTGCTGTCAGCCAGCCAAGAGAGAAATGCAGAGGGAGAGGCAGGCAGCTTGGCAAAGCAGTCTGGAGTGCAGCTTCCGGAGCAAGCTCACTCATTGTTGTGGGCACTGGGGAAGGTGCATGGGGATATGGAGAGGTAAAGGACCCGTCTGGAAACGGTGTATTTTCCTGTGTGCCTCCTCTGGCTCCGCCTCCTTTCCCTATAGCTCCATCCCTTGGAAGCTCAGAGTCAGAAAGAATCCTTTGTGGACGCTGCATTGTGGGCTTTTCCCTTCCCTTTTTCCTCCCCTGACTCTTTCTGCTCTGAGGGCAGGAGGTGAGAGGATGATCAAGTCAAGCTGGTTCTACGTTAAGTTCAAGTACACAGACAAGGTAAGCCGGGCTGTTTTTCTTTTCCCAAGGGAATCCTGCTTCTCCCCGAGGTCTCTTGTTAACAGATCTCCCAGTGACTCTGAAAGCAAAGGAGCACAGGAGTGTTAGATGCGAATGTGTTTTCTCAGGCTTCAGGATTTCTGGGGGAAACCTGGCCTTTAGAGCTTTGCATCTGACTTTATCACCAAGGGGAAGGTTCCTCCCCTGTGCTCGAGAGGAAACGGTCTTTGAAGAGGAGCAGTCATGAAGCTGCCATGGGCACTGCTGGTGCTGCCCAGGGTGAAGAGGGAGCTGGGGTATTTGTGCAGACACCGGGCACATTTGATTCTGACACAACTGCTCACTTTTCCTTACTATATCTTGATGAATCAGAAGTTAGAATTTTGTCCTTATTTCCTGACTTTAGCCTTTCACGTACAGACCAGCTTTACAAGGTTGTTCCGGTATTGAAATAATCTCGAGCGTGTGTTCTGGGAATACAGGAGCCCACTGCTACACTCTCTCCTCAGGGAACAAATGAAATGTGGTTGTGTCTGAAGTCTTGGTGTTCGAACTGTTGTCTTTCCTTCCCGTAACGTAGCATAGTCAGTGGTTCCGACGAGTGTGTGCTTGCATTAGTGTATATTTACTGTATACAGCGGTGGGATTCTTAACGACCATTTCATTCACCTCTACCATGTACTTTTACACACTCACTCCCCCACCCCGACCCCCATACGTCCTCGCTTGCCTGGGGCTGTCTGCC